>NC_051158.1:151630369-151661036 GCF_013339745.2 Dermacentor silvarum | reverse complement strand
CTCCAGTTGATGTTGCTTCACTTAAGAATCATGACGCCTTCCGTAATAACCTAGCGCAACATTGTTTTGCTCACGTGTAGTAGCTTATTCTTTTCTTTTTCTCTTCTTTTTTTCTACTTTTTTGACAAACTTTGCGCATATATAGTTGCTTGTAATTACGATGATGCGTCATTTTGACCTTTACCAGTGCTTCCAATGTTGTTTCCATCATTTTATAATTATTATTTTTGTCAACACTGTTCGAACACTTTTGTATTGCCGGTAGTGTCATTGCCGTCATTTTGTTTGTCGTTTCTATTACTTTAGTTTGGGAAGGATTTCTGGGATTTTGTTTGTGCTTTGCAGTTTCCTTTATCGTTTTTCTCTTATTTGTCATCACATTCTTTTAAGATTGTGGAATTGTCTCCTTGACGATGTTTTGTAGCGGAATCGTCTTCAAATGTTATTGAAGTGTACCAGATGCTCCCCTCACTTGATGCCTCTCTCGAGGTCTGCGAGGTATATCTAAATATATAGGTTGTATATTTTTTTCATTGTTACTTTCCATGGTTTCTACCGCTGTTCTTCTTTGATGCTTGTTATTTCTAAATTATGGATTGATGTGCGCCTCTTCTAGTTCCTTGTGCTCGAAGCGCCCATGGTGCTCCACTTTCACGGTCCCTGGTATTTTTCACATTCTCGAAGCTTTTGTTCATTTTATGTTGCCACAATTCTTCAATAGCGTTTCCTGCACTTCGCGTTGCAGCTGCCAGAGCTTCCTGGTATTTCATCTCCACGTTTCCATTCGTTGTCCCAAAAGGTGTTTATAAAACTGTGGCTTTCCAACTGCAGCCTTGGAGCCTTTTGTTGAACGCAGCAGCTGGTTTTACGTCTCATTTTTGGCGCTTGGCACTGCAGCTTACCACCGAACACGCTTAAAATCCGCGAACAAAGGAAATCCTTGCGTTGGCTTTTGATTTATTATTTATTTGGACACGCACATGCTGAATCATGGCATACAAAAATCAAAAACGATTAAAATAGCGGGTACGCCCACGCCCGGGCCTGCCATCCACAGCAGTCAGTTTTGCCGCAATTCATCCACATTGGAAAACAAAGGCAACCTAACTACACTAGTGAATACAACAAGATGTCCTTCGTTCTTTATGCGCACTATACTTTTAAAATGAATCACACGCCCAGCTTTCTGTTCTTTTGCTCCGTAGAGTAGTTGCACAATAAACGTTGCAACTGTCAAACACTGCAGACACAGTAACGCTTTGATAGACGCACGCTGGAACCAAGGTTTCAACAACATGTTAAGTGTCAAAGAAGATCTAATAACAAAGTGGACAAAGCTGAGAAATAACTGTCCATATTCTAGATTATTGCTACAAACTTGGGGGTACGATTATCGGAATTCTCAAATACGAGTGAAAGCATTTATTCAGAAATTACTATTCGAATGAACAACTCACAAATCAAGGATGTTAAATACTCGTTAGTATTCGCATAACTACGATAATGATACTTGGCATAACGCGTTATAGATCACGTTGTGACTGTTCGGAATGATTCTATTGACGGAGAAAAACTGTCTATATTGACCAATGCAAGGAGCACACTAAAGCTTAGGGCAGCCATTTCTAATAATTCAAACAGAGTGCTTCGCTTTTTACAGCAGAGAAATGTGTATTCTTTATTTAGACAAAGTGATTTATTACTTTGCCAGTGTTTTCATTGTTGCATTATTTACCATTTATACAATTTCTCGGTAGGTTTGCATTTCTTTGAAAAGATGATGCGGTGCTGTTCCTTACGCCTTCGTCTTTCGGCCTACATTGCATTTGACATCGATCATGAGACGTGCTTTTCCTGTGGTTGATTACTGTCATTACTGTCTCCGGTTAAAAAAAACAATCAGTAGTTTCAAATTTATAAGCTCCTGAGTTTACCGGGCGCCCAGTTCTTTACGGCATTGTTGATATGAGACATAGCAAACATTTGTTTTTCTGTTATTGACAAACTGACGACACAGAACTTTTGTGTTTTAATTTGTATATACAGACAGAGAACTGTTTGATATTTGTTTTGAGGTCTAAAGGCCGCTTTTCTTCAACATTCGGTATTGGGTCTACGCGAAAATCGTATCAATAGTGATAACTATTTTTGCCACTCTAGATGAGCAGTGAAATATCATTATTGGCAGTTAATGTTCTGCCAGTATTTTTATACAGAAGAAAGAGCATCATTTGAAAGAAAGTATACCAACGCTACGATCAAAAAATAATAAAGGGGGGCAACGGTTCACCATGTTTTATCTCTAACACTGGCCGACCGTAACGTGGTTTTGTAATCACAACAATGCCCCTTTTCTGAAATTTACGCGTGTTGGCGTTTGCAGTAATGTAACAACTTGCCTGATGTTAGACATCAATTAGCTCACGATATTTGGTTTACAGTATGTGGGAAGCCTTGTTAGTTGCAGTTAATTTGTAATTCATACTATTATTATATAATTTCTGCTAAGGTATCAGTTTGCTGGGTGAATACGATCTGGTTTAAGCGGTACCAACACGCAGGCAACGCGCCATGTTCGGATACTGCTATCACTCATAAAAAAGTGAACTTGCTTTGACAAACAATATTTTGAATTTAGCACATGCTGGTACATTTCGTTTGTGCCCACATTATGTTTAGCTCTTTATTTGGACAATCATTTGCCTGGCCAAATAATGTCTGAGTGGACAATATGCCTTGCGGCCCATGAACTTTTGTTGATTCTTGTCATTCAGAGTCGGGAAACACAGCTGGGGTAAAGAATATTATTCATCCGAATACGTGCTGCTTCTACAAAAATCATTTTTGTAGGAACTATCCAACGAACGGTTGATATTTGAGTGCGGTCATTTAAAGCAGTTGACGAGGATCCGGAACGTATCTGCTTTTAACGCAAAGCTTTTGTTTTTGCCTACGATTCGGTGGTTTTCCCTGGGTAGGTCGGTCGGTCATTTGCGTTCTCACTCAATTCATTTTCACGTGTAAAAGGAAGCGCGTGCCGAGGCAGCATTCGGTTCTCAGCGCGGTAGCCGGATGCACAAACTATGAAGTGACAATAGCCCGTACACTCCACTCGTGCCAGCTACAACTCTCCTTCAGCTGGTCGCCACGTGTTATGAAAATAATTGCCATACTATGACACATATCCAAAACTGGGGAGGTACCAAGAAGCGGGTGGTACATATAATTCTAACGGGAACTAATTCTTTGATGTGATCACCAGGTATGATGGTGATTACGATTCCTATACTATGACACATACAACGAAAGGTAGGCCAAGCGGCGTCTCCGCGTGTTGATAATGATGACGATTTCCATACTATGGTTCATACCCACAATGGAGGGTTGGGGAAGACGTGGGCGGTACATAATCTGCTGCGAACATTTTCTTTGAGATGATTGCTGAATATGATTTGCATTTCCATACTGGGGGGTGGCACATACCCAGAACGGAGGGTTCGTCAAGAAGTAAGCGGTGCATATCGTGCTACCAACTAGTTCTTCGAGATGATCGCCACTTCCTGAATATGATTTTAATTTCCATACTGGGGGGGGGGGGTGGCACACACCCACAGCGGAGGGTTTGTCAAGAAGTGGGCGGTACATATCGTGCTACCAGCTAGTTCTTCGAGATGATCGCCACTTGCTGAATATGATTTCAATTTCTATACTGGGGGGGGGGGGGCACACACCCACAACGGAGGGTTTGTCATGAAGTGGGCGGTACATATCGTGCTACCCACTATTCTTCCAGATGATAGCCAGTTGCTGAATATGATTATAATTTCCATACTGTGGCACACAGCCACAATGGTTTCTACAACAAGAAGTGGACGGTACATATCCTGCGACCACCTAGTTCTTCTAGATGATAGCCACTTGCTGAATATGATTATATTTCCCATACTGTGACACATACCCACAACGGGGGTGCGTCAAGAAATGGGCGGTACATATCCTGCTGCCAGCTAGTTCTTTGAGATGCTTGCTGAATGTGATTTTAATTTCTATACTGTGGCACACACCCACAACGAAGGTCTGGTCAAGAAGTTGGCGGTACATATGGTGTTAGCAATTAGTTCTTCGAGATGATCGCCACTTCCTGAATATCATTATAATTTCTATACTGTGCACATACTCACAACGGTGATTGACCAACAAGCGAGCGGTACATTTCGAAAAAAATGAAGAAATGATGAAATACCAGCTAAAATATTCTTTGCAATATTTGCGTACTACGGGTGTACGAGAGTAAATGCGCGCCAGTTTCCGGTACGCGAATGACGCAGGAAGGAAATGGGCAAATTTATAACAGTTGATTACCCGCTTCACGAAAGCGTCAATTCACATAGATTCCAACATGCTAGTTCGATCTACCTAGTTTTTACAGCGAAGCTATCGTCTGCGCGTAGAAGCATAGAAGCTCGCGTCTGCGTGTAGAAAACAACTACCATCATCAGAATTTCGGTTCCATGTGCGTGGTGGTCGGCTCCATGTGCGTGGTGGTTTCCCGCCAGTTGTGCCTTAGCACAGGTGTCAAAACGAATGACTAACATGGCTGATAAGTCATGACATCAATACAATCACATGTTCGTCAGTTAGGTCACAATTGACGATAAGGACTGCACGTGTGGCGCATACTCGCATTGGATATGCGAGCATGAGCAAGGGATATGCGCGTATGAGCCAGGGACAAGAAAGAAAGAAAGAAAAAAGGAAGGGAAGAAATAAAGAAAGAGAGAAGGAAAGAAGGAAAGAAAGAAAGATAGAAGGTGAGAAAGAAATACCTTCTTTGGATATGTTGGTATGAGCCGCCGAGAGCAGGAGCGGGAAAGATCTCACAGGATCCTCACGCTGCCGTGCAGTGTGTCGCGGCTGTGGCTCATACGCTGTGGCGCATACGGTAGTTCAAGACGATGGGGCGGACTTGGTGCAGCAAACGCACTACTTGCCCTTCACGCCGGGCGAAAACAAGATGCCAGTGTCCTTTCTCTTTGACTAATATGCCGAAAACGCTCAATATAATCAATGATGATAATATGTTGTTACGGCGCAACCGAGAGTGGCGCCAGTCAGAAGACGATTTGACATGTAGAGGCGGACTCGGACTCGACAACCATATTGTTTATTTATCACTGTCTCTCTTGTAAACATTGTAAATAGATCTTTATATATGACTTCCGCATTGTAACAGATTGGAGGAGGTGCTGGTTACCCATCCAGCACCTCCAAATTGTGAAACCATAGAGGACATCTTAAAAGAGTGTCAACGCTTTGAGCAGGCCGAGAGCCGCCCCATTGCAAGGCCGTTCGCACGTCTGCCGAACAGAGCTGCGACATCCTCTTGTGACGACAGGGTAGAAATGTCGCGACCATCATCATCAAACGACTTGACGCGAGTAGTGCAGCAAAAACTTGAAGCCATGGCTCTTGCAGGCCTTTTCACCCGCCCCAGCGAGCCGAACAACTTGCCTCCAGTGTCATTTGTGCAGGAAATAGTCCGCGCAGAACTCGCTAATCTTGGAGTTCATTCTGTGTGTGCCGTTGCCCCTTCACAGCGGTCCAGTGCTCTTTGTCCATCCACTGATCAGCGGTAGCCTGCACACAACCGAAATCCTGCCGAGTAGCGGACCGCAGACGATCGGCCAACCTGTTTTACCTACCAGCGGATCAGTCACGTTGCTCGCCATTCTAACAATTGTCCTGGATTTTCGCCTCTGCGACCGCCATTCGCCAGTTATTATCGCCCCGAAAAGAGCCAGCGTCATTACAAGCCGCCATTTGAACCGGAACAGCTAAGCATTGACGCTCGTCGTCATTCCGACGTCACCAGTCACGTTCGCCACCTGCTCATCGACAATCGTCCGTAGCGCCGCAGGCTCCGCGTCCACCGTCCCCGATGCAGCCTCGATGAGTGCCCAATTGCGCCGACGGAGGAACGCTTAGCGTGCTTGGTATTTGCTCTGTTCACATTAACATCGCGGGGCGCCTAACCACTGTATTGCTTGCCATTTTGGAACAACGTCGCTACGACGTTATACTCTGCCTAGACTTTATATCAACCCACTCTGCTCTCTTTGACCACGCGTATAGTGTCATTCCGCTTGAACTGCCCTACGGCTGTTATAGTCCACCAGTGACACCACCACGGTTATGCTCTCCCGAGGAAATCCGCCGGTCGCCTGCAGCCACGCCATACGTCACTGTATTGTCGTTTCCATCTGTTTCGGACAGCGTCTATGTGCTATGCCCCACCGCTGACATACTGCTTGAAAATAATTAGGTCATTCTCCATAGCGTGCTCACTATCACCGGCAATCGGACTTCGCTCCCTCTCCTTCATTTTAACTGCTCGCATCCAATTGTTCCCAGACGCATGTCTTTGGGGACATCTTGCCTATCAATGAGAGCGAAGTATTAGCTTTTGAAGCGGAAACTCTGTCGCCCTCTACAATACCTCTGATTCACGTACTCTTGTCAGAGACGTTCTTAGCAAGATGATTGCCCCTGATCCAATTCCTGCACAAGCTGCTGGCCTTCGCCGTCTCTTAGAAACTTACCGCGACATTTTTTACCTTGATGACCACCCTTTAGCCCAGACATCGCTGGTCACCCATCGTATTTACACCGGAGACGCCAATCCGATACACTGCGGGCCGTATCGTGTTTCACATGCTAAACAACAAGTTATACGAGAAGTCGATAAGATGTCGACTAAAGGCGTTATCGAGCCATCTTGCAGTCCATGGACGTCCCCGGTTGTCCTTGTCAAGAAGAAGTACGATAGTTGACGCTTTTGTGTCGATTACTGACACCTCATCAAAATCACGTGCAAGGATGCGTACGTCTTTCCGCGTATTGATGACTCTTTGGACTGTTTGCATGGAGCCAAGTTCTTTTCATCCACGTATTGATGACGCTTTGGACTGCTTGCACGGAGCCAAGTTCTTTTCATCCATAGACCTTCGATCAGGCTATTGGCAAATTTCGGTAGATGACATGGACCGGGAGAAAACTTCTTTCGTCACACCTGACGGCCTCTACCAATTCAAGGTTATGCCGTTCAGCCTTTGTAATGCCGCAGCCACCTTCAAAATAATGTTGAACTCCTTACTCCGCGGTTATAAATGGTCCACATGTCTGTGGTATCTAGACGAGGTGATAGTTGTCTTTGGTATCTAGACGAGGTGATCTAAACCGTCTATCGGCTATTCTTGCTGTTTTCCGACGCGTTTTCTGACGACGCCCGAAGTGCCTCTTCGCACTTCCTCAAATTACCTTTCGTGGCCATCTCGTCAGTGCCCCTGGCGTTGAACCCGACCCTGGCAAGATTCGCGCTGTCCAGAACTTGCCTGTTCCGTCTTCCACCACAGACGTAAGAAGCTTGGGACAATCCGGACAATCAACACAGACGACTGCATAGATTGGACCCTACCATGAAATTTAGGCTACCGAAAATTCAACGCAGTTGTGCCTGTCTTCTGCACAGACTAAGGCTGGGGGTAGCATTCACGCGCGGATACGTGCACCTCATGAGACGCACCGAGTCTCCAGACTGTGAGTTGTGTAATGTGAATGAGACTATAGGTCATGAGCTTTGTGACTGCCCTAAGTACGTGGAAGAGCGTCAAAAGTAGAACAATGACCTTACTTGTCTCGACAGCCCACCCTTGTCGAAGTACGTTATTTGAGGCCCTTGGCCAGACGCTCAATCGACTTTCGAGGCCATCCAGGCGTTACTGAACTTTTGAAAAAGTACGGGCCTGGACTTTTCGCTTTGAGCAGGGCAAATTGCTTGCCATATGCTTTAGATCCTCCTCCTCTAGTCATCATCACCTATAATGCGCCTCTTTCTTCCCACTCTCTTTCCCTCTTCCCCCAATGCCGAATAACTGGCTAGAGGAATGTACCTCAGGCCAACCTCTCTGCATTTCGTAACATTACACTTCTCTGTCTCTCTCGGACAAGGTCAGGCATGTTTTGAAGGGCATTGCCGACGATGCTTTCAAGCTGTTAATCTGTAAGAATTGTGGGGCAGTCGGTGAGATTATTAAAGAGTGCCAACGCTTTAAAAACGCAAAGTGCCGCTGCATTGAAACGTTGCCAACGTCGTTCCCCCGCTTGCCGAGCACAGCTGCGAGTTCCTAATGCGGGGACAGCAGAATGCAGCCACTATCGGCTTCGGAAGGCTTTGCATGAATTGTTCGGCGAAATTGACGCAATGTCACCTGCCACCCCTTTTCAACGCGTCAGCGATCCCAGCAACTTGCCCGCTGTACCGCTTGCCAAGTATAGCCCGTAAAGAACACCAAAATCTAGGAGTTCATTCTGTATGTTCTATTGCACCCTCACCACTCTCGGATGGTCCTTATTTTGTGCCTAACGAGCGGATCCCTCCAGGCTATCGAAACCCTGCGGAGTGGCGAACTGCAGATGATCGGTCGATCTGCTTTGCCTGCCGTCGAATCGGTCACATTGCCCACCATTGCCGCAACAGATTTGGATCCTCACTTCCATGGTCGACATATGGTTATTACCATTCAGGACTGAGCCCACGCCGTTTTAAGCCCCCATTTGACCAGCAACCGCCTAACGCCGACGCTACTGTTAAATGGAACAGTTCCGCTCCGTCATTCCGCCGTCACCAGTCCCGTTGACCACCAGCTCGTCGGCCGTCATCTCTATCACCTACGGCTCGTCACCCGCCATTCCCAACGAACCTCGGACCCTTTTCCCCGGAAAACTAACTGCTGCAGCTACCGGAAGTGATGCTGCACTGAAGACTCGACCTAAAAATCCTGTGCTCACTTTGCCGACCCTGCAAAACCTGATTGATGTTATAGTTGACAGCGGAAACATTCCGGCGTTAATTAACATTGGTGCACAACTTTCTGTGATGAGTGTCCGATTGCGCCGCCGCCTGAACAAAGTCCTCATACCAACCGCATCACGAACACTCCGCGTCGCCGATGGAGGAACGTCCACCGTGCTCGGAATGTGCACTACTCGCGTCAGCATCGCAGGGCACCTTACTACTGCTTTTGTCCGAAGTTTTTGAGCAATGCTCTCATGACACTATACTAGGATTACACTTCTTATCATTTCATTGCGCAGTCTTTGATTGCGCGTCCAGTGTGATTCAGCTTCAACTGCCCCAGAGCTGCGACATCCCACACGAGACACAAGCACGCTTATGTTTCCTCGATAACATCCGCCTGCCACCGCAAGCCACCAAGTACGTTACTGAGACCTCATTTCCGCCTGTTCCTGACGGCGTCTATGCAACGCCTCCTAAGTTTTAGGAGGCGTTGGTGTATGTGGCGTGTCCACATGCTCACCTAATGCTTGAAATGAACATCGCCTTTCCGCATACCTTACTCATTGTCGCAGACAACCGGACCAACCTCCCGTTCTTCAACTTTACTGCACGGAGGTCATCCTGAGAGGCATGGCGCTGACCTATATCTCACTTATCGATGATTGCGACATCTCCGTATTAGACGCTGAAGGTCCACCATCATCCGCAGGCAAGTTCGATCAGTCAAACCCTGCACCAGACAAGTTAAGCAAGATGATCGCAACTGGCCTTCCACCTACGGAGGCTGCTGACATACGCCTCGACATTTTTTTTTATTTTGATGGTCGTTCCTTGGGCCAGACGTCAGTGGTCCCTCACCGTATATATACCGGAGAAGCCAACCCATACGCCGACGTCCGTACCACGTTTCACATGCAGAACGTCAACTTATAGAGCAGGAGGTGGACTAAATGCTGACTAAATGCGTCATCTACAATTCATCGAGTCCGTGTGCTTCCCCAGTTGTCGTTGCTAAGAAGGATGACAGCTGGGGCTTTTGCGTCGATTACCGACGCCTTAATAAGATCACCCCCAAAAACGTCTACCCACTGCCACGTATTGATGGCGCATTTGACAGCCTGCATGGAGCCAAGTGTTTCGCGTCTATAGCTCTTCGCTCTGGGTATTTGCAGATCTCTGTAGATGACATGAACCGCGAAAGACAGCATTCTTAACATAGGATGGGCTCCATCAATTCAAGGTTACGCATTTCTGCCTTTGTAATGCCCCGACCACCTTCCAACGAATGATAGACTCTACTTCAAGGCTACAAATTAACGACTTGTCTGTGTTATTCTACGACGTGATAGCTTTTTCGCACACATTCGCGAGTCACCTTACGCTTCTGTCGGCCATTCTTGCTGCCTTCCGACATGCCGGCCTGCAACTCAACTCCGCCAAGTGCCACTAAGGACATCACCAGATTGCTGTTCTCGGCCACCCTGCCAGTTCCGCAGGAACTCATCCCGACCCCGACAAGATTGGCGCCTTCCAAAACTTTCCCGTACCGTCGTCCACAGCAGATGTCAGAAGCTTTGTTGAACTATTTCCGTTGCTTCATCAAGAACTTTGCGGGCACCAATCGCCCGCTCACTTACTCAAAAAAATGTTTCCTTCTCATGGGGCCCTGCGCAAGCCGAAGCATTCGCTGCCCCCGTCCTCTTGCTATCGGCCCTGCCTTTTCTGGCTGACAACGACACATCTGGTGCTACTGAAATTCACACCAACGCCAGCGGCCATGGAATAAGAGCTGTTCTCTTTCAGCTGCAGAACAACGCACAACGCGTAATTGTATACGCAAGCCGCCTTCTCTCTACCACAAAGCGGAAGTTTTCTATCACGGAACGCGAGTTCCTGGCGTTCATTTGTGCAGTGGGGAAGTTTGGTGCGTACTTATTTCGTCGCCCAATTTTCGTTATCACTGATCACCATGCCCTCCGCTGGCTGTCATCGCTGCAAGTTCCGACTGAATGACTGGGTCGGTGGGCGCTGCGGCTACAAGAATACAGTTTTTCTGTTCTGTAAAAAACCGGCTGTTTACACGAGGACGCCGACCGTCTATCCCGTCACCCAGTCGACCGTCCAGACCATGATGCCCGCGACATGAATGCTTGTGTCCTAGCAATTTCAGACTTGCGTGACATTCGCAATGAACAATGCCGTGATGACTGACGAGCGTCTCCTCATCGATCGGGTAGCTTCGGTGCATCCCGATCCCGCTATCAGCGCATTCGTACTCCGTCACGGCGTTCTGTACCGACGCAATTTTGGCCCTGAAGGCTAGGAACTTTTGATCGTTCTGCCTCGACATCTTCAGCTAGAAGTTTTTGTGTAGCTACATAACGCGGCCACCGCGGATCAGCTCGGTGTTTCCCGTACCTACGAGCGTGCCCGGCACCGCTTTTACTGGCCCAGCCTGTATCGCTCCGTGCGCCGCAACGTTGCTGTCTGTGCACTCTACCAGAGCCGGAAACGACCTGCTGTATTACGCGCTGGACGCCTACACCCCATCGATGTCCCTTACGAACCATTATTTCGAGTTGGCATCGATCTTCTAGGCACTTTTCTTACGTCTAAAACCGGTAATAAGTGGGTCGCTGTTACGACTGACTACAGGACGCGTTGCGCCATCACGCGAGCATTGCCGACAAGCTGCGCTACGCTACGAACCCAAGAGCAATGGGCTAACTGAGCGGCTCATCCGGATGTTTACGGAGATGCTACATGACGTTGGACCACAGTGAAAGGGACGACACGTTACCCTACATAACATTTGCACATAATTCGTCCGGTCATGAGACCGCTGGCCTTTCACAATTTTATCTGCTTTTCGGTCACCACCCAACTCTAGCCATCCCCACACTTCCTCCCGCGACCAACATTCCAACTGAGTATGCCCACGACATCTTCGCCCGGGCTCACAAAGCTCGCCAGATTGCCCGCTCACTTTCTCACAGGTAGCATCGAAGACGAGGTACGACAGATGCCACCGGGACGGTCACTTGCCCCCTGGGTAACTAGTGGTTCTGTGGACACCAAGCCACCGCATTGGATTGTCCGAGAAAGTTCTCCCGCGCTTCACCGGGCCTTACAAGATCCTACGCCAGCTCGGCGACGTCAACTGCGAAGTCTCCCCGCTGGACTATCGTTCATCGTCTGCCCATGTTCCCACTGATATCCACGTCGCTAGGCTGAAACCATATTTCACCGCGAGTTTGCCCCTATAAACACTACCGCCGAGACGGCGGCTTTCCGAACGGGGCGTGATGTTACGGAGCAGTGCGGCATGGTGTTTCCATGACCAAAGAATTGTAGTGAAGAGGAATGCCCAGCGCTGCAGACACATCGCCATTCGTCCGGGAGGCGCGAACTCGAGATTGCCTGAGCTGCTCTGGTTGAGACACGCTGCCAACGCTGTCTGGTGCTCTCTTGCCCTGTATTTACATTAGATTCTGGTGGAGGTGCTGCGGCTTTCCCCCAACCTGGAATTACGCACGCGTACTCGACCCTCTGTTATTTCTGACGACCCCAGCCCGACATCCCCACCTGTTACACCAGCCATCGTATATGCCAGTGCCCAGCGTCAGCGATCGTGACATCTTCAGCGGCACCGATGAGAAAGACGTTGAAGATTGGCAGGAATGGTATGAACGCGCTAGCAACACCAAGAAATGGGACGATCCCCTCAAGCTTAACAACGCGATGTTCTATTTATCGGGCGTTGCTAAGCTGTGGTTCAAAAACCACGACGCCGATCTCTGCACGTGGGCTAGCTTCAAAACCAGCGTCGCAGAAGTTTTCGGCCGCCCCGGCGTGGAAAAACTTCGCGCTGAACAACGCCTACGCAGCCGATCCCAGCAAACTGGTGAAACGTTCACCAGCTACATAGAGGACATCGTCGACCTCTGCCAGCGTGTCAACCCGACGATGGCGGAGGCGGACAACGCACGTCACATCATGAAAGGCACTTCCGACGATGCCTTCCATACGCCGCTGTCCAAAAACACAGGGACTGTTTCTCGGCTCATTGAGCTTTGCCAGAGTTTTGACGAGCTCTGCAGACAGCATCTTCACACGCGGCACCTACCTGGGTGTGACGAAACCCTCGCGAGCTGGGCCACGGCTCCTAATATGGACTCCATGCGTTGCCAGATAAAAGAGTTCGTCCGTGCTGAGATCGCTCGTCAGCTTTCGCTGCTGTCCTGAGCCACGCCTCCGCCCTCGCCTTTGCCGGCCAACCTTCGCCGGGTCATCCAAGAGCAAGTTTCCGCCGCTCTCCCTCCTGCCCATGAGACTCCGCCGGTGCCGACTCCCGTTGCTTTTCCCGAGGTGACTGCACCTCTCAGCTATGCCGAGGTTCTCGCACGGCCTCCACCTCAGCCCTTTGCGCCATTTCCACCAGCCATGCCACTGCGTCCAGCTCTTCACTTCGTTCAGGCGCGGTACCCACATAGCAGTGGACAATGGTGCACTCCTGACAACCTGTTTTGCGTGTAGTCTATCTGGCCACATTGTACAATTTTGTCATGGCCGCGCAACATCCTACCGCCCTACCTTCGGCACCGAACCATGCGTTTCACCATACCCGTCGTCCTCCGCGTCTCAGAACCCTGGCCAGATGTCTTCATACTCGGACCACCACCCTCTTGTTGACCGCCGTTCGCCATCGCCTCGACGCCACTCGCTTTCGCCGATGCGTCGTCGTCCTTCTACGCCGGAACAGGAAAACTAATCGCCGCAGTTCCAGATGCAAGAACTTCGTCACCCACGAGCAGACCAAGGCCTTTCCCTTCTCCGACTAATGTTATTGATGTATATGTATGCACTTTTTATGCCATGTGCAATTTTCGCTCGTCGCAAATATTCCCCGCTGCCTTTCGCTCTATTGGACGTTCCTGCCGGCGTCAGCAGACTGCTCGTCTCCAACCGATTGTCCTGTCCTCTCACTTTGCTTCGTGGGGAGTGTGTCGGCCGCGTCCAGTGTGTGGCCCTGCTGCCATCATTTACATGCCAACTGGTTCCATAGCCACTCATGAGGTCGCCGGAGTGACCTGCAACCCCGCGACGGAGCTGACTTCGCCCGTTGTTTTACATAGCTCCATCGCCGACGGGTTGACTGTTTCCCAACGCGCCCAGCTTCTACGCCTTCTTGACAAGTTCCGTTCATCTTTCGACCGACTGCCAGCCTGTTCCCTTGGGCCACACGTCAACTGTATGTCACCGCATCGACACGGGTACCAGTGCGCCACTGCGACAAAGACCATATCGTGTATCCGCAAGAGAGCGCCGTGTTCTCAACGACCAAGTAGCTGACATGCTCAAGTGCGGCGTCATTCAGCCTTGGGGTAACCCCTGGGCATCTCCCGTTTTGCTTGTTAAGAAGAGAGATGGATCGATTCTGTGTCGGTTACCGTCGTCTTAACAAAATAACTTGTAAAAATGTTTACCCTCTTCCGAGAATTGATGACGCCCTGACTGTCTCCAAGGCGCGGAGTACTTCTGTTCTATCGAATTACGCAGCCGCTATTGTCAAGTTCCCGTGGCACCCGAAGACCAACGTAAACGGTCTTTGTAATACCTGATGGCCTATATGAACTTCGTGTCACACGTTTCGGGCTTTGCAACGTCCCCGCAACATTTGCGCATATGATAGACAACCTTTTGCGTGGGCTCAAGTGTAAAACGTGCCTGTGCTACTTAGATGATGTGGTTATTTTTTCGCCCGATTTTCCCATCCATCTCTGTAGGCTGGAGGAAGTGTTACAGTGCCTAACTGCCACCGGCCTTCAGCTCAGCCTGAAGAAATGCCACTTTGGCATAAGTGAGCTCACCATCCTTGGTCATGTCGTATCTAAACACGGTTTCTTCCTGACGCCGCCAAGCACCAAGCAGTTGATGATTTTCCCAAACCGTCCACCGTAAATAAACATCGCAGATTTATTGGCCTGTGTTTTTACTTTCGCCGCTTCATTCGTTATTTTAGCGTCCATCACCGCTCCCTTGTATCACCTTCTAGGAAGTGAATTGAACAATTGCGCCTGGTCGTCCGCTTGTGACGATGCCTTCCAAGAGTTGCTTCGTCTACTGACCCCACCGCCTATACTGCGTCACTTCGGCCAGACAGCCCAGTCCGAAGTACACACCGGCGCCAGCAGTGTTGGACTTGGTGCTGTGCTCACGCAGCGCAAATTTGTATTCGAAGAGTACGTCATTGCATACGCAAGCCGCACCCTCACCAAAGCCGAGACGAATTATACTGTTACGGAAAAGAAATGTTTGCCCATAATCTGGGCACATGGTAAATTTCGATCCTACCTCTATGGACGCCCCTTCGACGTAATTGCAGACCATCACGCACTTTGTTGGCCGTCCACGTTGAAGGACCCCTCAGGTCGATTAGCTCGCTGGCCTTTGCGGTTGCAAGATTTCAACGTGCGCGTTGTCTAAAGGTCTGGCCGCCGCCCCACCGATGTCGACGCACTTTTCCGAACGCCCATGTCAAACGAAAGCGATGCCTGCCTATCTGCCGTTGACCAAGTACTTTCGTTCCCAGCAGGCTGCAATATGGCTTCGGGGCAACGCAACGATGCCTGGATTAGTGCTCTTATTCGCGTCCTTTCAAACCCGTCGACTGTTCCTCCACCTTCTGCGGGATAGGCTTCTCTATCGCCGGAATTACGTCTCTGACGTCCGCAGTGGTTGGTCGTCATACCTCGACATCGTCGTGGTGAAATATGCTCAGCGTTTCACACTGACCCGCAGTGTGCACATGCGGGTGTCTTGAAAACGTACACACGGCTTCGCTCCAGGTTTGATTGGCGTGGCATCTACACCTTTGTGCGCAAGTACATTCAGTCGTGCCCCCAGTGCCAACGCCGCAAGGTTCCTGCTCAGAATGTATCTGGTCCACTCCAGCCCATCCCGTGTTCATGCCAGGCCCTTCGATCGCATTGGCACTGACCTGTATGGACCCCTTCCGAGTACGGCTTCTGGAAACCGCTGGATAGTCGACGCCATCGAACATTTGACGACCGTCGACCATTTGGCAAGGAGAGCGCTAGGCTGGCTCGGGCAGCCATATTGTGTATCGAGCGTTGCTGCAATTTGTAAATACGTGTAAATACACCTTCGCTTTAATATTTTTGCCCCGTGGCAATATAAAACAACATAAAACTAAATTACACTTGAAGATGCGCACAGCACCAGCAAGACAAAGAGCTCGACAAGGTGGCGCGCATCTCTAAAACCTGCGTCCTCAATCTTGACTTCTCCTTTCCTGCGCCCGAATCTTTCAGAGCGCGCATCCCCGTGATGATGTCTTTCTTAGTGTTCGCTCGTGATACCTCGCGGTAATATATGTATACGATTTTACACGCCGATCATAAGTTAAATTACTAATAGCATGAACGTCGCCAATCATCTCCAAATGGTTCATGCACCATCATTTTTATAGCGATTGCAATTATATGGATACTCCAGACATATTTTCGCCATCGTCGTTTTCATCACCGTAATGTGTCGTATATAGTCCAAGTACGATAATATTGCGGCCGCGCGTTGTATGCTGCAGATGCAAGCTGTTGTTTTCCATCGTGAGCCGAGAAGGCGGGTGGCTTAATACGGGGACGTCATCTCACTTGCGCGAAGTGGCTAGTGGGGAGATGTACACGCGCTAGGAGAAGCGGGACAGGTTAGGGCGCATGTCCTCTTCAACTCCAGCCTCGGCGGGCTGGCATTGTCACGCGCACCCTACCTTGGACGTAATCTGCGGTGGGATCGAAGGGCAGAAGAATCGACATAGCTGATAGATTCATGTGCGCTGTGTTCTCGCGCGGCTAGTCCACATTGAAACAAGAGGCAACACGAAGAGGAATTCGCTTACCTGTGTGGCTGCTCTCCATCACGCCAGCGTTCTCCGCGGTCGTCGAGTGAGATGTGTGCGTGTTTGCATGCCTAGAAACATGCTTGTTAATTTAGTAGTAAGCGAATATTTACAACAGCTTACGCAGGCAATTTAATTACTAATCCTAGATGATATGGCTGTGTAATTATTTGCGATCGCAAATAATGCTTCACCTTTCGGTAGAAATTGGGACTTATTTCCTTACTATCGTCAAAGAATTTACTTTTTAATATCACCCGGCTTCATAAGCGCTTCCATAAACATCGATTAAAGTTTCCCCACATCTATGAAAACTAACAACGTCCCCTTTTTACAATATATCTATAACTTACAAACTATTTGATGACTAAAATTCTTTTTAGGTGAGCAGTATATCATATGAAGTTCATAACGACATGTATAAACCGTTTGCCTATGGGCGTGCTAATATTCCAAATAGCAAACATACATCGAATAGTCTTCAATACACGATTTGTATTGAATTCTACAATTCAATAATCAAAGTTGTTGAATATTTATTTCATTAGAATGCTAGATGGACGACAGTTCTTGCAGCCTGGATGGAGGAAGGAAGGCAGACGGAAGCAGAGACCCGGCTTAAGGATTCTGGTTCAGGAGAACCGGCGGTGGTCTCTTGAAAAAATCCCTGAACAAACACGTGAAGAATGGTACTTATTACAATAGCTAGCAGGATTTCAGTAACCTTTTCTCGCCGTACACAGCATATAAATTCACCTTCTCTATTTGGACAAAGTCGTCATTATTTTCCCGAAGTCACCACGTTTCTAAGCGTAGCATTACCATAGCTGATTCAACGAACACTAGACTCTACTACTTGCATTTAGGACAATATTTAGCGGCTACACATGTATCAAATGGCATAAACAAGCCTTGTGGTACGGGCCAGATTCCGTAGAACTACAACTATCAGTTTATCAAACTGATAAACTGATAGTTTATCAGTTTATTTTTATCAAATTCAGAAACGTCGATATTCGAAGCTCATTTCTTTTGAATATTCGCAGTCGAAATCGTTTTGGTATTTCTACATTCGAACATCCCTATGTATTCACGCATGCCATAGACTGCTTGAATACCTTGCCTGGAAGTTCTCACTCTTTGGCATTGATTTAGGTTTTAGCGTCTGTCGAAAATGTTAGTGTTTGGAACTTTTATTGTACTTTTCTACGTCATTTATTCCGGCCATAGGCTTGTGTGTGGGATCACATCGCATGAATAAAATGGAATAAATTCTATACATGGCTACAACGTGTAGCTCATGGCAGTCGCGTCTGTGGGCAAGCTGCTTTCGCGCCTACCTGTGACACATGGAATGGGTTCTGTTCCGTCCCTTTCTGAATAAGCAAAGTCATGCTTACAAGAACTAAATTCTGGCGTGTTTCTAGGTATGTTAAATTAGCACACAATCTCTGTGTGTTGTACTTGAAATATCTAAAATTTGGGCAAGTTTGCATGAATGTGTTTGTACGTATGCGTAATTATCCAGCACAAGTTATTCCACTTGGGGACTCTTTAAATAAATTGTCTTATTAAAGGGGCACTGAACCACTTCTTATCGAAGTGGAGAAAGGCACTTGAAGTGAAAATAGGCAATTACAGAAATACTTTGCCGCCAAAAGTACTTCAATGTGTTCAGCAGAAGCGGAGTCATTGGTCATCAAACACGGTCCCCGCTGTGCTCCCCCCTTCCTCCTTCAATGCCTTGCACTGCGAAGGCTACGGCGGAGTGGGGCGGGGCCACAACGCTCCGCCTCCAAAACGTCACCGTGACGCGCTGTTCAAATTTCATTTTGTACTACCTTTTTTGGTGCCTACGAAGTGCTAAACGTAAGGCAAACACAGTTGTCCTCAGCTAGCCGTTGCGCGCTCAGCCTGTGGACTCCTGGCGGCACCCCTCGGCAGCCGCGGTGTAGACGGCTGCAGCGACCAATGTAGACGGCAAAGGTGTAGACGGCAAAACGCCCAGAAAAGAGTGAGGATCACAGATTCTGTTAAAACGTTGCAGTTTCGCCCGAAGTGTGAAGCATCAACTGCGATAACAAAATGGTAGAGAGCTATTCGCAGTAAGAATCGCAGTTTTATCGACTGTATAAACATGGACACAGAAAAAAGACAGTTATCTTGGAAATTATAACGTGGGAAAGGTTTAGGAAGCAGTAAAATATGGACGCAGCGTGAAATCAGTGAGAAGAAAACTTGCCATAGGACAAGGCAAGATGTATGCACTGAAAGATAAGCAGGGTAATATCATCTGCAATTTCGATGATATAGTAAAAGCAGCGTGATAATTCTACACTGACCTCTACAGTACCCACAACAGCCAAGATACTTTCATTCGAAGTAATGATGACCGGGATACGGAGCCTCCTTCTATAATAGCGATAAAGTTAGAAACGCCTTCCAACACATGTCCCAAGGAGAAGCTGCTGGAGAAGATTAATAACAGCCGATTTAATGAAACACGAATGGTTATCATGCTTGAAAAGCTTGCGCCCCTTTACACGCAAAGCCTCACGACTTTAAGTGTACCAGAGAAATTAAAGAATGCCAACATTATACTAATCTATAAGAAGGGAGACGTTAGAGAACTGAAAAATAATAGTCCCGCACGCTTGCTTCCAATACTGTATAAAATATTCACCAAGCTAATTTACAATGTAATCAGGGCAACGCATGACTTCAATTAACCAAGAAAACAGGCCGACTTCAGGAAATATATTCTACAATGGATCACATCCATATCATCATTCAGGTAATCGAGAAATCTGCGGAGTACAATAAACCTCTATGTATGGCTTTCATTGATTATGAAAAGGCATTTGATTGATTAGAGATACCAGCAGTCATAGAGGCATTGCATAATCGAGGAGTACAGGAGGCATACATGAATATCTTGCGAAACATCTAGAAAGATTCCACAGCTACACTGGTTCTCCCCAAATAAAGTAGAAAGTTACTGATCAAGAAAGGCGTCGGGCAAGGAGACAAAATCTCTCCAATGCTATTCCTGGATGCTTAGAAGAAGTATTCGAACTCTTGACTGGGAAGAATTAAGAGTGAGATCCACGCTATATTTAGGAACCTTTGTTTAGCAGATTCTCATCATCATCATCATCAGCAACAATGGGGATGAATTACAACAAATGATTGACGATCTTAACCGAGAAAGTGTTAGAGTGGGGTTGAATATTATTATGCGCAACACAAAGATAATGTTCAATAGTCTGGCAAGGGAACAAGAATTCAGGTACGCCAGTAAGCCTCTAGAGTCTGTAAAGGAGTAAGATTATCTAGGTCAATTACTCACAGGGGACCCTGATTATGAGAAGGAAATTTACAGAAGAATGAAATTGGGTTGGAGCACATACGACAAGAGTCGCCAAATCCTGACTGGATGCATAACATTGTCGTTGAAAAAAAGGTGTACAATCATTGCATTCTACCGGTGCCAACATATGGGGCAGAAACTTGGAGGTTAACAAAGAAGCTCGAAAACAAGTTAAAGACCACACAAAGAGCGATGGAACGAAACGTAATAGGTCAAACGTTAACAGACTGGAAGAGAGTCGTGTGGATCAGATAGCAAACGGGGATAGCCGATATACTAATTGGCATTAGGAGACAAAAATGGAGCTGGGCTGACAACGTAATACATAGGACCATGGATGACCGGTGGACCATTAAAGTTACAGAATGGATGTCAAAACAAGGGAAAGGCAGTCGAGGACAGCAGAAAGCTAGGTGGGATGACAAAGTTAGGAAATTTGCAGGTGCAAGTTGGAATCAGCTAGCACAAGACAGGGGTCATTGGAGATCGCTGGAGAAGCCTTCGTCCTGCAGTGGACATAAATATAGGCTGATGATGATAAATGTTGGGCACAATCGCTTACTAACTGAATTAAGAATCATGGTTTCATCGTGCACAAGCAAACATAAATAGATCACACTCGATGACCGCACACAAGAGGTATCAAAACGCTGGTGTCAGCAAGCGTGGCTGCTGCAGCGAGCGATGCTTCATGCGGTCTATCGCTTCAACGCATACAGAGTGGCGAAAGCAGAGAACATACAAAGGTAATAGCCGTGTGCAGATTTCTTTCAAGATACGGTGTGCGCGACCGCCCGCAGCCGCGCAAAGTACAAGGGCACTATAATGTAAAATGATTCCAAACTGTTTTAATTCCAATTTCTGCAATCAGCCTCCACGATTGGTCAAAACATTTTCGGGCCACTCCCAACTTCGTCTGTCTGTCACGCGACGTCACGAAACCCGCGATAGTTCCCCATCTTATATAACGTGTACACAATGATTATGCATGATTAAACCGCACAACAGAAAAATAACCATTCCTGAATCGACGCCTTTTCACCAGTAGCCCTTTGCTATTGGTCCAATGTTTTCTGCCTAAGCCCACTTCGCCTGTCTGTCACGCGACCTCAAAAAACCGCGAAAACTCACCACGTCAAAGTGACGTATACACGGAAAAATGCCGATAAAAACTGAAAATTTTTCTGAATAGCCACAGACTGCCCCGTTCCGAAAGCAATAGAAGATGGCTGCCCGCCGATCGCTCAGGCCCTCGCTACTTGCACCTGCCAGTGAGCATGTATTTATTTGCGCATGATAAACCTTTTTGCGTTGCAGTAAAACGTTATCGAGCCATTTCGGCAAGCATACTGTGATAAGGTTCTTTCAATAAATTACTTGCTACTGAGGCACAGCCTCAACGAATGAAATCACGAAGCCATTCATTAAAGAAAATACTGCGAAAAGAGAACATCAAACTCAGCAAACTAGTCACAAAAACAAATAAGGATTAAGTCTAGAAATAAAGCATCAAAGTCAGAAGGGGCCTAGAGTTTCATGGTTTGCACTGGAGCTGTGAGATGAACTAGAAGCGGCGACAGAGATGGAGCACGAAGTGGAGTAGCGGTGCTGAAGCTAGAAGCCGTGGAAGAAAATCCTGGTCGCCCCCAGGCGAACACCAGGGATCCAGTAATGCAGGAGGAGGTTCCGCAAGTTTCACTGTGACGTTGGGAACCTGGATAGGTCACCTTAGTACGGTAGAGGTCTTGTCACCGGACACGAAGTCCAAGGACTTCACCTGTGCGAGTGGTACAAGGGCTTCATTTCTTCTAATGTCGGTCGGCATCTAATCATCCGGCAGCCGTGGTTGACACAGCTGTGAAGACAGCCGTAGTGGAGACGGGTAACGGCTAGACGCCCTTGCGGCGTTCGCCAGCCGGAGCTAAGGCACTACGCTGGAGACACTGGGCCGCCTGGGTCGGATGCCCTTCCGACGTTCGCCAACCGCAGGCTGCAGGGAGAAGTTGGTTGTGTCGATCCCAGGTGGAAGCCTGGAGCGGCCTTGGGCCAGGAACTTGCTTGCTTGCTTGATCCTCATCCGTGGCGCTTACCCACTACGGGGGATGGCCAAGAAGCCGGCGGTTAAAGGCTAAAGGGAAGGGGGAGACGGAAAAAAACTAGACGAAAAAATAAACCAGGGTGAAGTATAGCGTTTATAATAATTTGGAAAGAGATTTACAGGGCAGACAGAATTAAAATCGTTGTAATTGTATATAAACAGGAAATTTTTGGTGGCATTAGAATAACTTCAAAACAACAATTAGCGATTTAATGAGTTATCCAATTATTTATTTCGAGAATTAACTGGGTAGTCTTTTTCTGTCACAGATATAGTCACAGAGGGCCACGCAGATGTTCCTGTGGCTAAAGCCCATTGAAGAAGCCCCGAAGGAGAGGATATTTTGAGTAGTTAGAGAAATACACAATTTACGGAATGAAAATTCGAATTTCTTACTCTGATTCCTAAAGCGACGACAAAATAATAGAAAGTGGTCAATGTTTCGGGTTCCTGGCAGGTAAGGACACTAGAGGGGACGGTGCCAGACCGGACCTGTGTAGGTAAAAATTTAATGGTGGGATTCAGCAGCGTAATTTTGTTATTGAGATTTCTAATTCACGTGTGGGGCACCATTTGTTGTCCCACGAAAAGGACAAATGAATAAATTGCGACATTTGGATTTTCAGTTTTGTAGAATCTTGTAATAGCGAAAAAATTTTCTAAACCTAGCCGCAGTGACATAAGCCGAACTAGGTATGACAGATATAACTGGTCCATCAAGAGAGATCCGCGCACGTTTGTCAGCCATTTCATTTAAGAATATACCACGATGTCTTAGAACCCATACCAATCATACCAGACTTAAATTAGGACGGGTTAACAATTTAAATGTATTGTTTACAGTAGTGTCCGCAGATGAAGTGAGCGATGTACATACTGACAGTGAATCAGTCACTATAACCACTGTTGAGTAACTTGAAGGAAGTTTCCGCAGAGCTAAGATAATCGCTGCTAGTTCAGCCAAATATATGGGTGTGAAATCCGGAAGGCGTACTGCATAAGACCAGGATAGTGATTCGGAGAAAATACCCACACCCGCTTTCTCTTCATTCATTGACGCGTCAGTCGCGATCACATGATCTATTCCTAGTTGCGTTAAATGATCTTGCAACATGCCATTTAAGTATGTAGTGGGCAGGAATTTTGGCATTCGATGGAAATATATCGTCAAATTCTATCATTATATTAGGTAATGGTTTGTCTGAGCAAGCGATCTCGCGTATATTAACATTTAATGGCTCGAGCTCAGCTTGTACAAACAAAACTTGAGGTCGAAGTAGGCGGGACCAATGCTAATCGAAAAATGCCCTCATTTCCCTAATAAATACAAATTGTGATCTTCTCAAGAAGGTGCATAAATTTTCAAATGTGCTTTTACCGTTAGAATGCGGAATCTGCAGGAAGTGTAGGCAAACGTGCTTCTTGATATAATACATTGTTAGCTACAAATTTTGGCGAACCGAGACAATTTTCCGAGACAATTCCGAATGCCTCCCGCTCAAGAAGAACCAGGGGGCTAATTTTGTACGCTGTCCCACCAGAGAATAGCACGTACCCAAGTTCCAATATCTGACGAACATACAAACGATAAATCATCATTAAAGTGTCTCTGCGTAGCCCAGAGGGATGTCGGCCAAGTTTGCTTATCATGCCAACCACGCGTGTCGCCCTAGATTTAACAAGATCAATGTGATTTCGCCAGCTCAGGTTTGTGTGGTATATTACACCGAGAAATTTGATAAAGTCAACTTGCGGAATAATTTCCTGATGATATTGGAGAGAGACATTAATTGGTACATTCAATGGAAACACAATCAAGGCGCTTTTGTTATCATAGAGCGACATTCGAATATTCGCAAACCAGGCTTCAAGTGTTCCCAAGTATGACTGTAGTGTACTCTGTAATGAGTGAATATCACTAGCAGACGCAAAGAATGCTATGTCATCTACATAGACGTATACTTGTACACTATCGCACAATGGGATTGAACTTAGTAAAATGGTTAAATAAAATAGGAGAAATGACAGATCCCTGGGGAACTCCTATTGTTTGACTATATTTTTGTGTCACCAAGCCACGCTGAGAACAATAAAATTTTTCTACCCTTTAAAAATTCATGTATCCAATTTATAATATATCTTGAGGGAAATCCATGCTATTTAAAGCGTTAAGGAGTATGGCATGTTCTACACTATCGTAGGCTTTAGCTAAATCAAGGGTCACTAAAGCTGCATACTGCCGCCTGTGCCGCAAAGCAAGCTCAATGCGTTCCTCTAAATCGACATGGACGCACCATATCGAGCATCCGGGTCTAAATCCAATCTGACATGGGCTCAATAATGTATTATCCGTTAAATATTTCATACTACGAATGTGCAATACCCTTTCTATTAATTTCGTAACATTTGAGGTTAATGCGATTGGTTCTATATTATCTGCGTCCAATCCAGCTCCTTGGTCTTTGAGCAGGGGGATTATTTTTGGGAGTTTCTAGTCAAGAGGAATCCATGCGTTCATGAGGGAGTAGTTAACGATATGGAGAGGTCTCGTGGGGAGAGGTCAAACAATATTTTTAACATGCCTGATGTAATGCGATCTAGACCTGGAGCTGTGCCAGGGAGCAGCCGAATAACGTGCTGAAGTTCTTCCATTGATACCTCTATAAAGTCATCCTCTGATAGAACCCCTACGAAGTTTACTTGTAGCTGAGTTTTAAAACGCTCTTCTAAGGCTTTTGCGATCTTATTTAATGATTCTAATAATTCTTTTGATGACAGAACCACTGAATCAATATTTATGGGCACTGGAAAAGCTTTACGAGAGCGAAGAAACATAAATAATGCATTTTTATTATCACTTTTCGATAAAACGTTGTACAGTTTTTTCATCATAATTATCCTTCGCTAAGGACACTGTTCTTTTAAAAGTAGCAGCAGCATATTTAAATTACTCCAATTAGTAGGGCACTGATTGGAAATAAGTTTCTTCCATGCACCTTTTCGGCGTCGATAATCTCGTGTGCAATCACTATTCCACCATGGACAATCAATGCGCTCTTTTGTTGATGATACTACAAGTTGATAATTTTTAATAGTACCTTACCTTAATCTGTTTCCATATCTGTCCCAGAAAACAAAGTTGACTGTAAATTATTCTCAAATTTTGAATAGTCCACGAATGTATGCGTATGTTTATTTAAAGAAATGAGGGGGTTGTTAATATCAATGACAATCGGGCGGTGGTCACTACTAGTGGCGGCATCAACCACAGTGTAATAAGAAATGGAAATGCCTGAGCTAGCAAATGTCAAATCTAGGACAGATCGTGACTGCGAACGCACGAAAGTGGCAACTTTAGCATTTAAACATGTAAAATTTTTAACATTAGCCCAATCCCATAAACGTTTTGCAGATAAGTCCGTGCAGAAGCCCCATGACACATGATGTGAGTTGAAGTCACCTGCAAGCAATATGTTCTTTTTGCAGTATGCTACTGCGACATCAAGTGGGCGTACGGTTTGCACTCCAGCGGGAAAGTAGGACTTATTTATAGAGAGCGCGGCGAAACCCGGAATAGTTATTTCTAATATTAAGATTTCATATTCGGTTGATAGGGTATGATGCGAAATTTTTGCTTTATGACAGAATTTAGACGAAATAAAAAAAGCTAATCCGCCACCTCGGGAAGGTCTTTCTAATAGAAAACACTTATAATTGTTTAAATGAAAGTCTTCGGCAGCGGAGAAAACAAGTTTGTTGTAATAGTATAACGTCTGGCGATTGTTGGGAGAATAAATATAATAATATGTAGTTGCAGAAAGAGAAAGTATAGATCGGCAGTTCCACTGCAGTATCCTTAGGCACTCTATGTTGACGGTAGACAAGCAGCCGCAACTGCTTGGTCCAGGATGCTGTCTTTTAGAAAGTCAGTCCTCGTAAGTCATTCTTTCACACACTTTTTGTTTTGGAGTTAGGAGAACGAGGCATTTTGTTGTTAGGCGATCTTGTGCGTTTAAGAACTCGAGTGTCCATAGCTACCTCTCGATTGCCTAGATAGTCTGAATCGGAATGGCATTCATGATCAACCTGAGCGGAAGTCGAAGGACGTACTGAATCCACACTGTTAGAAGGAAGAGCTGTCTGATATTTAGGTGATGTTGCAGTAAGGCGGCCGTATTTTGTGCACTGTTTGTTAGTGTCTGAGATATACCAGCCATTGCGTTCATTCAGAGAGATTCAGGGAGATTTAGCAGAATTTTTTCTAATGCCTTTTTTCCATCGCTTTTTCTATTGCTTGCGTAATGCCTGGTGCAGTGATTGATCCATGCCGAATGACTGACGGGCTGTTACACCGGCATAACCCTTGGTCCTGCTCTGAATTTCTTCAAGCTTCTCGACGAGAGCACCGTCGCCTCTCAATTATTTCAAACGCCTGGATTTCTTTGGATCTGGCAGGGCAGTTGGAGTAGTCGGCAGCATGATTCGCATTGCATAAACAGCATGATTGTTCCTGAGACGTGCAATCGTTGGCATCATGTTCTTCTCCGCATAATCGGCATCGAGCACTTGAACAACACCATTAGCGCTGTGTCCGTACCACCAGCTCTTGAGACATTGTAGTGGTCGTGGAGGTAAGGTTCAACCCTGTAATTATTGGCCATGCCTTTATCTCTGATGGGCGAGCCATCCCTACAAATGTCGCTATGATTGTTTCTGTAGGAACCCTCTTATTGTCTACAAGTCTGGTACAGCGGTACACGGAAACTACACCTGCTGTACAAAATATCTAGGATTTCTGGTGGAGTTAGGCTTATGTCCACACCGCGAACTAGGCCTTTGCAGCAAGCTAGATGAGGAGGGACGAAAGATCTCACCGGCTGCGTGACAAAATTAGTGCATTTGAGTAGATCCTGTACACAGGTCTGGTCTGGGGAACAGCAAAAGATTCCCCCACGTCCAAACTATCTGACCTCGGTGATTTGCTGAAAGTGAGATGAGATAGCTCGAAGTTGTCGCACCATACGGTATGGCCAGTGCAGCGCGACAGCAGCTTTTCGGAAAGGCCCACACGATGGATGGGTGACCAGAGAAGCACCAGAGAACCCGGAAAAGTGCACGTCGCGATGGTGGAATCATAGAGGCGTCTCTGATCCTCTTGCGAGGCCTCGAGACGGGTGCGGGCGAGCTGCGCGCGTGTTCGGCGTGTGCGATTGCGTCGGGGGGCGTGGCTGAACGTGCTGGCGAGGGCAGCAAAGTGTCCAAGGGCGTGGCTCAACTTGGGGGCGAGGACAGCAAAGTGTCCAAGGCCAACGCGGGTTCTCGGTCATATACGACATAGAATGGGGAATAGCCGGCGGTGTCGTGACGCGATGAATTATACGCGAACGTCACATATGGTAAATGAAGATTCCAGTCGTGGTGGTCGGCCGCAACGTACTTCTACAATATGTCGGTGATGGTACGGTTGAGGCGCTCCGTGAGGCCGTTGTTCTGTGGGTGGTAGGACGGGCTGAACTTGTGCTTTGTCGAGCAGGAACGAAGGATGTCCTCGACGACTGCCGAGGGAAAGCTACGGCCACGGTCAGTGAGTAATTGGCGTGGAGCACCATGCACTAAAATGATGTAGAGAAGAAAGTCAGCGACGTCAGTAGCACAACTTGTCGGGAGGGCTCTATGATTGCGTACCGCGTAGCGTAATCAGTAGCGACGGTGAGTGAGTGAGTGCAAAAATGTCACAGTTTCGCCCTAAGGGTGAAGCAATGAATGCGATAGCCACACAGCAATGTCATACGAAGTAAGGTGAGCGGCTTTGGTAGCAATATGAATTGTAGTAAACATGAGCTGATTAAGTAAGCAGGTGTGCTGCGGCGTAAGTAGACCGACATGAAGAGAGACTCGATGACCACGAGAAGGCGCGTGTGAAACGGTGGTGTTGATGAGAAGCGCTGCCCGTGGGCAGCGCGTGCGAAGGGACACACCTGTAGCGCTGCACTGCCGACCGGGCAGCATTGCATGTGTAGCGCGCGTTGGAAAATGTGGCCCGACTATTACTAACTGAATTAACAAGCGTGGTGTGAGCGCGCACAAACAAACATGAATAGATCGCACTGAATGACTGCAGACAACGACTGTCAAAACGCTGGCAGCAAGCGCATATACGCCGCAGCGGGCGAAGGTACGTGCGGTCTATCGCTTGAACGGAACTGAGCAGCGAATGCACAGCGCTAAAGGTCAGAGCCGTGTGGAGTTAAGAGACGGTGCGAGCGAGCGACGAGCGCGGTTGTTGGCCGCGTAGAAGTGCGCCCCCCCCCCCCGCTCCCTCTGGCGCTCGCTTCCCGCTTCCTTGCTTGCGCCTGGAAGATTGAGTGGGTTCGCTCTCCGTGACAGCGTGCGTCCCCGCACGCTTCCGCTCGGGCATACGGCGCGCGGCGAAGATTTTATCTATACGGAACCTCACGGCGACGGCGAAGACGACGCCGACGGCAGCACCCTTTGCCACGGTTCCCCTAGCTCATTCTGAGCTAGGTTGGAAACCTCTTCAGCAGCGAAGAAAATTTTCGCGATGAATTTTTATTGCGATAGCAATTATATGGGCACTTCGACCGGATTTCTGCCGTCGGCGTCGCCGTCGTCGTCGCCGTCGCCGCGAGGTTCCGTATAAAAATCTTCGCCGCGCGCCGTATGCCCGAGCGGAAGCGTTCGGGGACGCACGCTGTCACGGAGAGCGAACGCACTCAATCTTTCACGCGCAAGCAAGGAAGCGGGAAGCGAGCGCCGAAGGGAGCGGGGGGAGGGGGGCGCACTTCTACTCTGCCAACAACCGCTCGCACCGTCTCTTATCTCCACACGGCTCTGACCTTTATGCGCTGTGCATTTGCCGCTCAGTTTCCGTTGAAGCGATAGACCCGCACGTACCTTCGCCGCTGCGGCGTATATGCGCTTGCTGTCAGCGTTTTGACAGTCGTTGTCTGCAGTCATTCAGTGTGATCTATTCGTGTTTGTTTTGTGCGCGCTCACACCATGCTGTTCATTCAATTAGTAATAGTCGGGCCACATTTTCCAACGCACGCTACACATGCAATGCTGCCCGGATCGGCAGTGCAGCGCTACAGTGTGTCCCTTCGCACGCGCTGCCCACCGGCAGCGCTTCTCATCAACACACCGTTTCACACGCGCCTTCTCGTGGTCATCGAGTCTCTCTTCATGTCGGTCTACTTACGCCGCAGCACACCTGCTTACTTAATCAGCTCATGTTTACTACAATTCATATTGCTACAAAAGCCGCTCACCTTACTTCGTATGACATTGCTGTGTTGCTATCGCATTCATTGCTTCGCCCTTAGGGCGAAACTGTGACATTTTTTATTTCCCATTTTATGATGAAACTGGTATTAATAAAACTTTTACATTATCAGCCCATATCGCGCAGGGATGATCAAGCTAAAAAGGTTCGAGAAATAGTTGTCGCACGGATGTATTTGCGCATTCTTCTTTTTTTTTCATTTTACGATTCACGAGTGGAATCAGTTGGATGCTAGTGTTGTCGATGTTCCCGCAAATATTTTTCTCTTCCTTGCAAGATGTAAGCTTGAGTTGAATGTTCAAGTGATAGCTGTTACCGTCTGCTTCCTTATTTTGATTATGGCCTTTGTTTCGGCCCCCCTACAACAATGCCCAATTGTGTAGTTTCTAAATAAATAAATAAGATCTCATAAAGGCAAAGGAAACTGCTGAAAAACATTTCAACACAGACTAGGCCAGCGCACAGGCGTGCAGAGTAGGACTTGTCGCCAGGACGGTAGGACAAATCGTGACGAGTAGGTGATAGCGGAGCTTACGGTCTTCTTGCCTACGTTGAGTATTACAAGGGGGGTGAATCTTCCTATACCTCCCATTGGTTTCTCCTATAGCAGACGCTCAGTCGACGCTAGCGCCAAGGCGCACTTCAGTGAGGCCCTAGCGGATGGATGACGGTACTACTGTGGCGAAAAAAGCAAAAAAAAAAGCGGAGCGATTTTTTTACGTTCCCCCTTTCGCTATAGCACTTTTCTGCTTCATTTTTTGTAGCGGTAGCTACACGGCCTAGCCAAGCCCGTTTCGCGCGGCACATCAAGAGCCGTGCTGCGCATGCGCAAGTATCAGTGATGTCACACGGCTTGCGCACCGGAGCCGGCACCTCTCGCGCACTCCGCCGCCGCCGCACGCGACTCACCGCCGCTGGTCTGCGCATTCCAGAGGAGTGACGTCGTAGCCGTGGTAGACGCACTGGCGCCGGCGCGCGCTCGCTGTGCAGTCAACGTCTGACACTGCGCTGGAGCCGCTGCAGTTCTGACTGGCGTTTGCAGTGTGGTATAGCCATGGAGAAGGAGAGCGCAAATGCTGCTCAAGCAGCGCAGAAGAACGGGAAGCTGGACTCATCCG
>NC_051158.1:151575554-151630269 GCF_013339745.2 Dermacentor silvarum | reverse complement strand
GGGGCTCGCTTAGCGACTGGGGCTTTTAGAACAAAAGCCCCATCCCAGCCTTTATGTTGAGTCAAACGAGTGGTCACTCAACCTTCAAAGGTCTTACTCTAGCCTTCTGTACTTTCTGAAAATAAATTCAAACTGCCAACATCCTTGCTACTCCGTCGTAAATGACACTACATGTGCCACACTTTTCCATAACCGACCTACAGCAACGGAACCCTTCTCACTGCGGGTGAGGAAACTCGCCGAGGAAAGCGGTGTTCCACTGCTTGAGCATCATGTAATACCTCCAGCAACGCCGTTACCTCCGTGGCAATGGCAACTTATAGATTGTGATATATCGTTTGTTCAGGTCTCGAAGCATGCTCCGGAAGTACATATACAAATGCACTTTCGTGAACTTCAATCAAAATACTCTTGCCCGGAATTCTTTACTGATGCATCAAAGTCACATGCTGGCGTGTCCTATGCGGCAATCGGTCCTTCCTTTTCTGAATCCGGTGAAATGCATCCAGAAACAAGCATATTTACTGCTGAGGCTCATGCCCTGTTGTGTGCAGGGAAGCATATAATGAAAACAAAACTTCAACAATCTGTTATATTCACTGACTCCTTAAGCGTAGTAAAGGCATTAATGTCCCCCCGTAAACACAAAAACCCTGTACTCAGTGAGCTCTATTCAGTGCTCTGCACAACATATGCATCTAACCAACGTGTCAATATGCTGGGTACCAGGCCACAGAGGTATTGAGGGCAACATGCTTCCAGATAAAACTGCCGTTTCCCTTGTAAGAAAGGGGAACACCTCCTCTACAGCTGTTCCCGCAGCAGATTTGAAGCATTTCTTGCGCAAAAGCCTTAGGAGCTATTGGCAGCACTCATGGGATTCGGAAACAAGAAATAAACTTTACGCCATCAAACCACAGTTAGGGTATTGGCCACCCAGTACGAAATCACGATCAATCGAAGTCATTTTTTGCCGCCTTAGAATTGGCCACACGTATGGCACGCACTCTCACTTGTTGACTGGAAATGAACCTCCTTCCTGTAGCAGATGTGGCGAGACGCTGACTGTGATCCATGTTTTAATAGAGTGCAAGGAATTAGAGCCTCAAAGAAAGGAATACTTTACCTTAGCATATAAACAACACGTTCCTCTACACCCAGCAATGTTCTGGGCACAGAACCGTTCTTTGATCACAGGTTAGTTTTAAAGTTCCTTGAAGATGCCGGTACATTACGAGTCATCAGCCCCTACATTCGTAGCACATCCTCTCTCTAGAGGCTGCTGCTGCGACAGCATTATAGTAGAGCACGTGTCTCTCAGCCCTTGCGTTCAAGGGCACTGTTGAGGCACCGGTGCTACTTTCACGTACACGTTTTATGACATCACTTCAGAACAAACCATCCATGGTCATTGCTCACATCTCCGGTCACTGTCATCATTTTAATAGTTATATGTTTTACGCAAGTTAGAGTGACTGATTTTAGGCCTATTTACAGCCATTTAACATGCACCATCCACAGTACATTCCTTTATTTCATAAATAATTGATTGGAAACCCATCACCATGTGTATGGCGCTCTTTGGCCATATCTGGCCCTTGCGCCAAAAAACCCCATACATCATCATCATCCGAATCCCCTCCGCTGCTTCAAATGCCAGAGGTTTGGCCACAGTTCTCAGAACTGCCGAGGCCGAATAACCTGTGCGAAATGTGCCGATGAACATCCATCTGAATCTTGTGAGAACGCGCCACACTGTGTAAATTGTGATGGGGAGCACGCCGCGTATTCGCGTTCCTGTCCATCTTGGAAGAAGGAGAAAGAAATAGTAACGATCAAAGTCAAAGAGAACATATCATTCAGAGAAGCGCGAAGGCGGGTGTCCTACCTGCCGAAGAATAGCTTTGCCGAAGTGGCGCGTCAGGGGGCAGCGACACAACGGCCTCCGGCGGCTGTCAGGCCCACACACAGTGAGCCAGCGGTGACGCCATCCGCCCCTCGGCGGCTGCAGCTAGTGCTGCTCCGCCATCTCAGAACAAGGGGCCATCGACCTCCGGGCTGGTGGCCTCAAGGGTCTCGTCCCACGAGACGAGGCCGTCACGACACACCAACCGCTCGCAACAGCGCGTGTCCAGCGCCTCACAAGAGGCTATGGACACAACAACCAGCCCGACGGCGCCACTTGCGCCTAAGGAACGGCGGGAATCTCTCGACCGCTCCAGAAAAGAGAAACCTCGGCGTCACGGCGCCTGGAAAGGGCACCGTGAGCTAGTCTTCATCTTCTGAACACACAGCACAAACTCCTTTTCAATATGAACACGCAAATATTACAATGGAACGTTAGGGGTCTCCTTCATAACCTTGATGATGTCAAAGAGCTCCTTCTTAAATATAGTCCAAGGGTGCTGTGTGTCCAGGAGACGCATCTCAAAGCAGAGAACACAAACTTTTTAAGGCACTATGCCATTTCTCGCAAGGACCGCGACGACGCTGCCACCTCGTCGGGCGGTGTCGCTATAATAGTAGATAAAGGTGTTGCCTGTCGGCAATTGAACCTCCGAACTTCCCTTGAGGCAGTTGCTGTCCGAGCAATACTGTTCGGTAAGCTAGTGACAATTAGTTCGATTTACGTCCCTCCTTGTTATCAAACTTTCCAAGACACAGTTTCAAAGCTTCATTGATGAACTTCCTCCGCCATACATAGTTGCCGGTGATGTGAACGCTCATAGCCCTTATGGGGCGACTCTCGTTTAGATGCGCGAGGACGCCTTATAGAAAATTTTCTGTTTTCTTCAGGTGCATCTATACTTAACAAGAAAGAGCCAACTTATTACAGCGTTACACATAACACATACTCAGCCATTGATTTAAGTATAGTCTCGAGTACTCTAATTCCGTATCTGGAGTGGTCTGTTCTCAGGAACCCCTTGGGAGCGAGCGCCATTTCCCAGTTATGCTAAACTTAACAAAACAAGATACATGCTTGCCACATTTTCCTCGATGGAACATGGACTCGGCCGACTGGGAAATGTTCCGAGAGCTTACGTATTTAGGCGGAGATGAAATTGCTGTTTTTAATGTAGAAGACGCTGTTGCATACCTAACAGGTTTCATTATTAGCGCTGCAGCTAAATGTATTAAGCAAACTAGCGGATTAGCTAATAAGCGTCGCATCCCATGGTGGAACGACGAATGACGGAAAGCGCGCAAAAATCAAAACAAAGCTTGGAGATTGCTTCGCAATTCTCCAACTGCTGAAAACCTCATTAATTTCAAACAGATAAAATCACAAGGTAGGAGAACACGTCGACGTGCAAAGAGGGAAAGTTGGGATAGGTACATCACCAGTATAAATTCGTACACCGATGAAAGAAAAGTCTGGAATCGGGTAAATAAACTAACAGGTCGGGGAGTCGCATCCCCTACCTTAGTAAGTACACAAGGTGATAGCCTCGAAGATCAGGCGGATTGTCTAGGCGAACATTTTGAATATGTGTCAAGTGCATCGCACTATACCGAAACATTCCTGAGAATCAAAGAACGCGAAGAGCGAGCGGCGGCCCCTAAATCGCAAAGGCTCATCGAGTGAGGCCTACAATTCCCCATTTACTTTAGCTGAGCTTCAAGCATCTCTCGCTTGTTGCAACAACTCAGCGCCAGGTGGGGATCGTATCATGTACGAAATGATTAGGTACTTACACCCCGAACACTGAAAACACTCTTGTCTCTTTTTAATGCCATGGGGCGGCTGGCTGTATTCCGTCTTCATGGAAGGAAGCCATAATCATCCCCATACTTAAACAAGGCAAAGACCCGTCCTTGGCCAGCAGCTACAGACCAATAGCTCTAACAAGCTGCCTGTGCAAGCTGTATAAAAAATGATAAACCGGCGCCTAATATGCTTCCTAGAAATAACACAAAATTTTGGACACCTTCCAGTGTGGTTTTCGAGCAGGTATGTCTACTACAGACCACCTTGTCCGCATTGAGGCATATATTAGAGATGCTTTCATACATAAGCAGTTCTGTCTGTCTGTATTTCTAGACCTAGAGAAAGCTTACGACACCACATGGCGCTTTGGAATTCTCCGAGATCTTTCGGCAATGGGTGTTCGTGGCAATATGCTTAACACAATCGAAAGTTACCTCACTAATCGCACATTTCGCGTAAGGGTGGGCAGAGCTTTGTCTAGGTCATTCACACAAGAAACTGGTGTGCCGCAGGGCGGTGTGCTTAGCTGCACACTATTTATTGTAAAAACGAATTCGCTGCGTACAGTCATCCCACGCACAATGTTTTATTCCATTTATGTCGACGATGTGCAGATAGCCTTTAAGTCATGTAATATTGCCATCTGCGAACGACAGGTACAGCTGGGAATTAACAGATTGTCCAAATGGCGGAGGAGAATGGTTTTAATGTTAACGCTCAGAAAAGCACTTGATTACTCTTTACAAACAAGAGAGGCGTAACGCCTGTCCCAAGTATACAAATCAAAGGAGATGCGCTCTCTTTGAGCAGCGAGCATAAGTTTTTAGGAATCATTTTAGATTCCAAGCTTACATTTATTCCTCATATTAAGTATCTGAGGACAAAATGCCTGAAGACAATGAACGTTCTAAAACTTCTGTCCCGCACAACATGGGGCAGTGATCGAAAATGTTTGCTTAACTTGTATAGGAGTCTTGTCCTCTCCCGGCTTGACTACGGGTCTATAATTTATAATTCTGCAACGCCAAGTGCATTAAAAATACTAGACCCCGTTCACCACTTAGGTATCCCTCTCGCGACTGGTGCTTTCAGGACAATGGTAATCCAGAGCCACTACGTAGAGTCGAATCAGTGGTCACTTCATCTGCAGCGGTCATACAACAGTCTTACATATTTTCCGAAAGTACATGCAAATATTGAGCATCCGTCTTATTCAACCATAAATGACGTTACTGCTGCCACACTCTTCCATAATCGACCTGCAGCGAGAAAGCCATTCTCCTTGCGTGTGAGGAACCTCAGTGAGGAAATGGGTGTTCCGCTGCTTGATCATCGTCCTACGGCTCCAGTGAAACTGTTACCGCCGTGGCAGTGGCAACTCATAGATTGCGATACATCGTTTGTAGAGGTCACTAAACACGCACCAGAGGCACACATTAAAATGCATTTCTTAGAGCTTCAATACAAGTACTCGTGTACAGAGCTTTACACTGACGCCTCCAAGTCACATGCCGGGGTGTCTTATGCCGCCGTTGGCCCATCCTTCTCGGAATCCGGTGTACTCCACCCGGAAACGAGTATTTTTACGGCTGAGGCCCATGCACTGTTGTCGGCTGTGAAGCATATAAGGAAATCAAAACTTCAAAAGGCAATTATATTTACGGACTCCCTAAGCGTCGTAAAAGCATTGATGTCACTCGGTAAACAAAAAAATCCTGTACTTACTGAGCTCTATTCCGTTCTCTGTCAAGCGTATTTATGTAACCAGCATGTCATTATATGCTGGGTGCCTGGCCATAGAAGCATTGAGGGTAATGTGCTAGCTGACCGAATGGCTACGTCAATAACATCACACGCTATTAACCCTACAGCTGCTGTCCCTGTAACAGATCTGAAACCTTTCCTGCGAAAGAAACTGCGAAGCCACTGGCAACGCTTGTGGGATGCTGAAACAAGTAATAAGCTTCACTTGATTAAACCACAATTAGGTTTCTGGCCCCCCGTAACGAAAACACGGCGAACTGACGTCCTATTCAGTCGGCTGAGAATAGGACACACGTACGGAACACACAGTTTTTGTTGACAGGTGATGAACCACCAACCTGTGGTAGATGTGGTGAGAGGCTGACCGTCCTCCATGTCCTCCTGGAGTGCCGGGAAGCCGAAACAGAGAGAAGGAAACATTTTCATCTTGCATACCGATACTATATCCCTATCCATCCCAATATGTTTCTTGGCAAAGAACCGATTTTTAATACCAAAGCAGTCCTAGGTTTCTTGAATGACGTGGTACTACATGTAATAGCCCTAGATATTCGTAGCACATCCTCCCGCCAGAGGATGCTGTTGCGATAGTGTTTAGTATAGCACATGCCTCCAGGCCTTTATGTCCAAGGGTTCTGTTGAGGCAATAGTGCTTCATGCCAATTTTCGCATCGGACATATTTTGGAAATAGTAATATTTATTTGCAATGCATATTCAATGTTCATAGCACACGCCATTAGTCATTCCCATAATCTTATTACCTGTAGCTTTTATGCACTTTACAGCGACAATTTTAGGCCCCTTTACAGCCACGTCATATCCACCACTCGTAATCCATCGCATCAATTTAAACTCATTAACACTGGCCCGGCGCTGTTTGGCCATAATTGGCCCTTGCGCCATTAAACCCCATATATCATCATCAGGAATGCAGCATCGTTGCAGGGCGCTCGCTGTGCTTTTTTGTATCCGATTCTCAATTTCGCTGATCGCTTAGCTACGTATCGGGACGGTGGAAGACTCTATTGTACATATCTCGACACATCCAGCAAGCGATACCAGTGCATCATTCTGTGTATCTGCGCAACGGCACTCACACTGGCATAGACGTCGTACGTAAATATACACAACATAAAGTGCCTCTTAGGCGACTACAGTATCGCACGTTTACTGTGACAAGACCAATGTCATATAATGTATAATAGGAATCAGCATCGTTGCAGGGCACTCGCTGTGCTTTTTTGTATCCGATTCTCAATTTCGTTGATCGCTTAGCTACTGTATCGGGACGGTGAAGACTGTATTGTACATATATCGAGAAATTCGCAGCGATACCAGTGCATCATTCTGTGTATCTGACCAGCGCACTCACACTGGCATAGACGCCGTACGTAAATATACACAACATAAGATGCCTCTTGGTGACCCTACAGTATCGCACGTTTTACTGTGACAAGACAATGTCATATAATGTTAATAGGAATGCAGCATCGTTTGCAGGGGCTCGCTGTGCTTTTTTGTATCCGATTCCTCAATTTCGTTGATCGCTTAGCTACGTATCAGGACGGTGGAAGACTGTATTGTACATATATCGAGAAATTCAGCAAGCGATACCACTGCATCATTCTGTGTATCGGCGCGCGCACTCACACTGGCATAGACGTCGTACGTAAATATACACAACATAAAGTGCCTCTTAGGCGACCTACAGTATCGCACGTTTACTGTGACAAGACAATGTCAATATAATGTATAATAGGAATGCAGCATCGTTGCAGGGCGCTCGCTGTGCTTTTATGTATCCGATTCTCAATTTCGTTGATCGCTTAGCTACGTATCGGGACGGTGGAAGACTGTATTGTACATATATCGAGAATTCAGCAAGCGATACCAGTGCATCATTCTGTGTATCTGCACAGCGCACTCACACTGGGCATAGACGTCGTACGTAAATATAGCACAACATAAAAGTGCCTCTTAGGCGACCTACAGTATCGCACGTGTACTGTGACAAGACAATGTCTATAATGTATAATAGGAATGCAGCATCGTTGCAGGGCGCTCGCTGTGCTTTTTTGTATCCGATTTTCAATTTCGTTATCGCTTAGCTACGTATCGGGACGGTGGAAGAGTGTATTGTACATATATCGAGAAATTCAGCAAGCGATACCAGTGCATCATTCTGTGTATCTGCACAGCGCACTCACACTGGCATAGACGTCGTACGTAAATAAACACAACATAAAGTGCATCTTAGGCGACCTACAGTATCGCACGTTTACTGTGACAAGACAATGTCATTTAATGTTTAATGGGAATGCAGCATCGTTGCAGGGCGCTCGCTGTGCTTTTATGTATCCGATTCTCAATTTTGTTGATCGCTTAGCTACGTATCGGGACGGTGGAAGACTGTATTGTACATATATCGAGAATATCAGCAAGCGATACCAGTGCATCATTCTGTGTATCGGCACAGCGCACTCACACTGGCATAGACGTCGTACGTAAATATACACAACATAGATGCCTCTTAGGCGACCTACAGTATCGCACGTTTACTGTGACAAGACAATGTCATATAATGTATAATAGGAGTGCAGCATCGTTGCAAGGCGCTCGCTGTGCTTTTTTGTATCCGATTCTCAATTTCGTTGATCGCTTAGCTACGTATCGGGACGGTGGAAGACTGTATTGTACATATATCGAGAAATTCAGCAAGCGATACCAGTGCATCATTCTGTGTATCGGCGCAGCGCACTCACACTGGCATAGACGTCGTACGTAAATATACACAACATAAAGTGCCTCTTAGGCGACCTACAGTATCGCACGTTTACTGTGACAAGACAATGTCATATAATGTATAATAGGAATGCAGCATCGTTGCAGGGCACTCGCTGTGCTTTTTTGTATCCGATTCTCAATTTCGTTGATCGCTTAGCTACGTATCGGGACGGTGGAAGACTGTATTGTACATATATCGAGAAATTCAGCAAGCGATACCAGTGCATCATTCTGTGTATCTGCACAGCGCACTCACACTGGCATAGACGCCGTACGTAAATGATGATGTATGGTGTTTAATGGCGCAAGGGCCAAGTATGGCCAAAGAGCGCCATGCCAGTGTTTGTGAGTTGCAGTGGAGTGATGAATTCTGAGAAAAAGATGAGGCGTGGCTGTAAAGGGGCCTAAAAATAATCGCTGTAAAGTGCGTAAAATATACATGTACTAAAATCATGGCAATGACTAATGAGGTGTACTATGAATGAAGAATGCATTGAGAAAGAATGACACGATATTTAAAATATTTAAGATGCACTAATTGGCAAGAAGCACACTGCCTAGACAGAGCCCTTGAACCACAAGGGCCTGGAGGCATGTGCTATAAAAAACTATCACAGCGGCATCCTCTAGAGAGAGGATGCGCTACGAACTTATTGGACTAATAACATGTAGCACCACGCTCAAAAAGCCAAGGATTGCATTGGCATTAAAAAGTGGTTCTTCACCAATAAACATCATGGGATGAAGAGGGATATGATAGCGGTATGCACAGGAAATGTTTTCTTCTCTCCGGTTCGGCTTCCCGACACTCCAGCAGGACTGGAGGACGGTCAGCCTCTCACCCATCTACCACAGGTTGGTGGTTCATCACCGTAACAAAAAACTATGGGTGCCAGTATGTATGCCCTATTCGAAGACGGACAGAATATGACAGTCATTCGTCGTGTTTTCGTTAGCGGAGGGCCAGGAAACCTAACTGTGGCTTAATCATGTGAAGCTTATTACTTGTTGTCAGCGTCCCACAAGACGTTGCCAGTGGCTTCGCAATTTCTTACGGCAAGAAAGGTTTCAAATCTGTTGCAGAAACAGCAGCTGTAGGATTAGTAGCGTGCGATGTTATTGACGTAGCCATTCGGTCAGCTAGCACATTACCCTCAATGCTTCTATGGCCAGGCACCCAGCATATAATGATATGCTGGTTAGATACATATGCTCTACACAGTACGGAATAGAGCTCAATGAGTGTAGGATTTTTCTGTTTACAGGGTGACTTTAAAGCGTTTACGACACTTAGAGAGTCTGTAAATATGATTGATTTTTGAAGTTTAGATTTCCTTATATGCCTCACAGCTGACAATAAAGCATATGCCTCAGCCGTAAAGATACTTGCTTCCGGGTGGAGTACACCGGATTCCGAGAAGGATGGGCCGACGGCTGCATACGACACCCCGTCACGTGACTTAGAAGCGTCTGTATAAAACTCTGTGCATGTGTACTTGGACTGGAGTTCAAGGAAATGCATTTTGATATGTGCCTCTGGTGCGTGCTTAGTGACCTCCACGAATGATGTGTCACACTCTATGAGCTGCCACTGCCACGGCGGTAACAGTTTCGCTGGAGCCATAAGACAGTGTTCAAGCAACGGAACACCCATTTCCTCACTAAGATTCCGCACACGCAAAGAGAACGGTTTTCTCGATGCCGGTCGATTTTGAAAGAGTGTGGCAGTGGTCATGTCGTTTATGGTTGAATAAGAGGGATGTTCAATGTTCGCGTGTACTCTAAGAAAATATGTAAAACTATTGTATGAACGCTGCAGATGAAGTGACCACTGATTCGACTCTACGTAGAGGCTGTGGATCGGACTTGTTCGGAAAGCACCGGTCGCGAGGCGGATGCCCAGATGGTGAACAGGGTCTAGAATTTTTAATGCACTTGGCGTTGCGGAATTATAATTATAGCCCCGTAATCAAGGCGTGATCGGACAAGACTGTTGTACAAGTTCAGTAGGCATTTTCGGTCACTACCCCATGTTGCGCGCGACAAAATTTTTAAAAGGTTCATCGTCTTCAGACACCTTGCCTTCAAATATTTAAGGTGGGGGATAAAGGTGAGCTTTGAGTCTAGAATTATTCCCAGGAATTTATGTTCACTGCTCACGGATAGTTCCTCTTGATTAATCGTGAGATTTGGCACTGGTGTCATGCCTCTTTTGTTTGAGAAAAGTATGCACGTACTTTTCTTTGCATTTATTTTAAATCCATTTACATCAGCCCATTTAGACAGTTTGTTTAATCCAAGCTGTACCTGCCGTTCGCAGATAGCAATGTTGCATGATTTGAAACCTATCTGTACATCATCGACATACACAGAATAAAACATGCTGCGTGGAATAACTGTATACAGGGAGTTCATTTTTACAATAAAGAGCGTGCAACTAAGCACACCCCCTTGTGGCACGCCAGCCTCCTGGGTGAATGTTCTAGATAAAACATTGCCCACTCTTACGCGAAACGTCCGGTTAGACAAGTAGCTTTCGACTGTGTTTAACATATTTCCACGGACCCCCATCGCGGAAAGATCTCGCAGAATCCCGAAGCGCCATGTCGTGTCGTACGCTTTCTCTAGATCTAGAAAGACCGAAAGTAAAAACTGTTTATGTATAAACGCATCTCTGATGTTTGCCTCGATGCGAACAAGGTGGTCTATTGTTGACCTACCTTCTCGGAAGCCACACTGGAAGGGGTCTAGTATTTTGTCATTTTCTAGGAAACAGATTAGGCGCCGGTTTATCATTTTTTCATACAACTTGCACAGGCAGCTTGTTAGCGCTATTGGCCTGTAGCTGCTAGCTAAAGACGGGTCCTTGCCTTGTTTAAGAATCGGGATGACTATGGCTTCTTTCCACAAGGAAGGAATATATCCAGCCGCCCACATGGCATTAAAGAGAGAGAGGAGTGTTGTCAGTGTTTCGGGGTGTAAGTACCTAATCATTTCGTAGATGATACGGTCGCCACCTGGCGCTGAGTTGTTGCAACAAGCGAGAGATGCTTTAAGTTCGGCTAAGCTGAATGGTCGGTTGTAAGCCTCATTTGATGAACCTTTGCGATTAAGGGGCTGCCGCTCTTCGCGTTCTTTGAACTTCAGGAAAGATTGTGTATAGTGCGATTCACTCGATACATATTCGAAGTGTTTGCCTAGAGTATCCGCCTGGTCTTCCAGGCTATCACCTTGGCTATTTACTAAGGGTAGGGGATGTGACTCCCGACCTATTAATTTATTCACCCTATTCCAGACTTTCGTTTCATCTGTATACGAGTTTATGCTGGAGATGTACTTTTCCCAGCTCTCTCTTTTAGCACGTCTGCGCGTTCTCCTGCCCTGCGATTTTGCTTGTTTAAAATTAATCAAGTTTTCGGCTGTTGGGGAGTTGCGAAACAATCCCCAGGCCTTGTTTTGCTTTTTACGTGCTTTTGGCATTCCTCGTTCCACCAAGGCAGGCGACGCTTATTAGCTAGTCCATTAGTTTGTTGTATGCACCTTTCTGCAGCGTCAGTGATAAAACGTGTTATATACGCCACAGCATCGTCTATGTTAAGAGACGCAATGTCATCCCGGCCTAAATATGTTATTTCTTTAAAAAGTTGCCAGTTAGCAGAGTTAACCTTCCATCGGGGAACATGTGGCGAGCAACCATCTTGTTTTGTTAAGCTTAGTATAATTGGAAAGTGGTCGCTCCCAAAGGGGTTCTTCAGAACGGACCACTGCAGGTACGGAATTAGTGTACTCGACACGATACTCAAATCTATGGAGGAGTATGAATTATGCGCCACGCTGTAGTACGTTGGCTCTTTCTTATTAAGTAAACATGCTCCCGAGGAAAAAAGGAAGTTTTCAATTAGGCGACCTCTTCCATCACAACGCGTGTCTCCCCACAAGGTGTTATGTGCATTGAAATCTCCGAGAACTATGTATGGCTCCGGAAGCTCATTTATGTAGTTTTGAAATTCCGTTTTATTAAGTGGATAGCTGGGAGGGATGTATATGGAACTAATAGTGATTAGCTTGTCAAACAACACCCCTCGGACAGCAACTGCCTCTAGGGGCGTACGAAGTTTTAATTCCCGGCAGGCAATACCTCTATCGACTACAATAGCCACACCACCGGAAGACACGACTGTGTCATCGCGGTCTTTACGAAAAATGGCGTATTGCCGGAGAAAGTTTGATTGTGTAGGTTTAAGGTGTGTCTCTTGAACACACAGCACCTTAGGATTAAACCTGTGTAGGATTTCTTTGACGTCATCGAGGTTGTGTAGGAGTCCTCTGACGTTCCATTGTATTATTTGTGTATTCATGTTGGAAGTGTTTTTTGTGCTGTGTGTTTAAAAAAGAGACTAATTTAACTTACAGAGCCCTTGTCGGGCCCTGTGATGCGGGCTTTTCTTTTTTGGAGCGATCGCGAGATTCTCGCGGCTCCTTTGGCGCTTGCGGCGCTGTCTGGCAGGTTGTTGTGTCCATCGCCTCTTGCGAGGCGCTGGACACGCGCTCTTGCGAGCGGTTGTTTTGACGGGAAGGCCTCGTTTCGAGGGACGAGGCCCTTGAGGCCACCAGCCCGGAGGTTGATGGCCCCTTCTGCTGGGGTGGCGGAGCAGCGCTAGCTGCAGCCGCCGGGGGGGCGGATGGCGTCACTGCCGGCTCACTGTGTGTGGGCCGGACAGCCGCCGGAAGCCGTTGCGACGCTGCCCCCTGACGCGCCACTTCGGCAAAGGTTTCTTTGGCAGGTAAGATACCCGCCTGCGTGCCTCCTTGAACGTTAGATTTTCCTTTACTTTAATTGTTACAATTTCTTTTCTTTTTTCCAGGATGGGCACGACCGCGAGTATGCGGCGTGCTCCCCATCACAGTTCACACAGTGGAGAGAGTTTTCGCATGATTCAGAGAGATGTTCAGTTGCACTGCATTTCGCACAAGTCTGACGGCCTCGGCAGTTCTGCGAACTGTGGCCGAATCTTGGCATTTAAAGCATCGAAGAGGGTTTGGCACGTATGGCCTGACACGTAATTTTATGTATCCGGCTTCAATGGTCTCGGGTAGAACACTAGAACCAAAAGTAAGAATTATATGTTTTGTCTTTAGCTCCTTACCATCGCGCCTCATCTTGATTCGTTTTACAGTCAAAACATTTTGTTCTTTGAATCCTTCCAAAAGTTCATCTTCGGTGAGCTCCAACAGGTCGTCATCAGAAATAAACACCGCGGGTGTGTTCATGGTGCGGTGCGGGGTCCACAGTTACAGGAAAGTCTCCAACGACACTAGATTCTGTAGTTTATCCATGCTGTTTCTTATCACGGAGTTCCAGGAGGAGGTCACCACTGGCCATCCTCGTCGCCTTGTAACCTGGTCCTATAGTCTCTGTCAGAGTCTTTGCAACGATAAAAGGTGAGATCACTCTCACGGTCTTTTCAGTTTCTCACTGTGTACCACGTGGTAGCGTGGAAGTTCTCAACTTGTCGGCCAAAAAATTTAAAAACTTCTTCGGTGCGCCCCTCTTTTGGGGGCGATCAGAAAGCTCAGGAAAAGAACTAGCCAATGCAAATATTGATGTTTCGCAGAAACGCCAGCCACCCACCATGGAGTCCTACTAGGGGACGCTGCAGTGCCTGTAAACATAGGCCCCTGCAGACGCCAGCTGTACGTCCACCACTATAACCGAATATGAAATAACCTAGGCAGGGCTACTCACACAGGGTTAACCCTCGCTGCCAAGAAGATCGGAAGGAATATAGAAGAGAGGAGAAGACAGAAAAGATTGAAAGTGAGAGGGAAAGACGAAGGTTGGAGAGGAGACAGGAAAAGGCAACTACCGATTTCCCCCGGGTGGGTCAGTCCGGGGGTGCCGTCTACGTGAAGCCGAGGCCAAAGGGGTGTGTTGCCTCCGCCGGGGGGCCATAAAGGTCCAAACAACCGGCACTGGTTCAACCCCCAGGATCCCCTTTTCCCCGGACACGGCTAAGCCACGCACGGTTAAACGTGGGAGGGTCCAACCCTCGTGTGCTCGGGTCCGTGGTGGCGCAACTCACCAAACGCCTGCTTGCGCAGACGCCCCTGCGGGGGCCGTACGTAAATATAACACAATAGATGCCTCTTAGGCGACCTACAGTATCGCACGTTTACTGTGACAAGACAATGTCATATAATGTATAATAGGAATGCAGCATCGTTGCAGGGCGCTCGCTGTGCTTTTTTGTATCCGATTCTCAATTTCGTTGATCGCTTAGCTACGTATCGGGACGGTGGAAGACTGTATTGTACATATATCGAGAAATTCAGCAAGCGATACCAGTGCATCATTCTGTGTATCGGCGCAGCGCACTCACACTGGCATAGACGTCGTACGTAAATATACACAACATAAAGTGCCTCTTAGTTGCGACCTACAGTATCGCACGTTTACTGTGACAAGACAATGTCATATAATGTATAATAGGAATGCAGCATCGTTGCAGGGCACTCGCTGTGCTTTTTTGTATCCGATTCTCAATTTCGTTGATCGCTTAGCTACGTATCGGGACCGTGGAAGACTGTATTGTACATATATCGAGACATCCAGCAAGCGATACCATTGCATCATTCTGTCTATCTGCACAGCGCCCTCACACTGGCATAGCGCGTACGTAAATATACACAACATAGATGCCTCTTAGGCGACCTACAGTATCGCACGTTTACTGTGACAAGACAATGTCATATAATGTATAATAGGATTGCAGCATCGTTGCAAGGCGCTCGTGTGCTTTTTTGTATCGATTCTCAATTTCGTTGATCGCTTAGCTACGTATCGGGACGGTGGAAGACTGTATTGTACATATATCGAGAAATTCAGCAAGCGATACCAGTGCATCATTCTGTGTATCGGCGCAGCGCACTCACACTGGCATAGACGTCGTACGTAAATATACACAACATAAAGTGCCTCTTAGGCGACCCACAGTATCGCACGTTTACTGTGACAAGACAATGTCATATAATGTATTAATAGGAATGCTCGTTGCAGGGCACTCGCTGTGCTTTTTTGTATCCGATTCTCAATTTCGTTGATCGCTTAGCTACGTATCGGGACTGGAAGACTGTATTGTACATATATCGAGAAATTCAGCAAGCGATCCAGTGCATCATTCTGTGTATCTGCACAGCGCACTCATGGCATAGACACGTAACACACATAAAGTGCCTCTTAGGCGACCTACAGTATCGCACGTTTACTGTGACAAGACAATGTCATATAATGTATAATAGGAATGCAGCATCGTTGCAAGGCGCTCGCTGTGCTTTTTGTATCCGATTCTCAATTTCGTTGATCGCTTAGCTACGTATCGGGACGGTGGAAGACTGTATTGTACATATATCGAGAAATTCAGCAAGCGATACCAGTGCATCATTCTGTGTATCGGCGCAGCGCACTCACACTGGCATAGACGTCGTACGTAAATATACACAACATAAAGTGCCTCTTAGGCGACCTACAGTATCGCACGTTTACTGTGACAAGACAATGTCATATAATGTATAATAGGAATGCAGCATCGTTGCAGGGCACTCGCTGTGCTTTTTTGTATCCGATTCTCAATTTCGTTGATCGCTTAGCTACGTATCGGGACGGTGGAAGACTGTATTGTACATATATCGAGAAATTCAGCAAGCGATACCAGTGCATCAGAGAAGCGAGAGCTTCTGTGTATGATATATGTTGTTTTCTGCACAGCGCACTCACACTGGCATAGACGCCGTACGTAAATATACACAACATAAAGTGCCTAGGGTGGCTTAGGCGACCTACAGTATCGCACGTTTACTGTGACAAGATGTGATAGGGCAATGTCATATAATGTATAAAGGCACTAGCTCACAGAATGCAGCAGGAGAGTCATTTCAAAGTTGCAGGGCGCTCGAAAGAGGACTGTGCTTTCGGGCGAAGAACTTCAAAATGTATCCGATTCTTTAAAAGGCAATTTCGTTGATCGCTTAGCTACGTGGGTGATATGTTCTCTCTATAGGGACGGTTTCTTTCTTTCAGGAAGACTGTATTGTACATATGCTTCCCCGCATCGAGGTTGGGGGTTCGCCTCCAAAGCAGGTTCAGCGTGCGTAAGCGATACTGAGCCTAGTGCATCATTCTGTGTGGTCGATCGTTTCCTAAATGCTAATTAAATGCTTGTTAGCGCACTCACACTGGCATGACGTGTACTAAATCAAACATGAGTCCCTGACGGCGACTACAGTATCGCACGTTCTGTTCAAATGCATGTCTTGATAATGTGTGTTTATATAGGTGAATGCGCCTGTGCCAAGCTCGCCTTTGTTATCTGCTTCTCAATTGCGTGATGCTTAGCCGTTCTGAGAAGACTGATATGATGATGTGTGGTGTTTTATGGCGCAAGGGCCCATTATGGCCAAAGGATCGCCATGCCAGTGTTTGTGAGTGTGCAGATGGAGCCTGATGAATTCTGAGAGTAGATGAAGTTGTGGCTGTAAAGGGGCCTAAAAATAATCGCTGTAAATGCGTAAAATATACATGCCTAAAATCATGGCAATGACTAATGAGGTGTACTATGAAATGAAGAATGCACTGACAAAGAATGACACGATATTTAAAATATTTAGATGTAGTAGTTGGAAAGAAGCACTACTGCCTAAACAGAGCCTTGAATCACAAGGGCCTGGAGGCATGTGCTTATACAAACTACCATCACAGCGGCATCCTCTGGAGAGAGGATGCACTATGAATTTGTTGGGCTTACAACATGCAGTACCACGTCCATTTAAGAAAGCGAGGACTGCTTTAGTGCTAAACAGTGGTTCCTCACCAAGAAACATACTGGGATGCAGAGGGACATGATAGCGGTAAGCTAAAGGGAAATGTTTTTTTCTATCTGCTTCGGCATCCCGACACTCCAGGAGAACGTGGAGGACGGTTAGCCTCTTACCACATCTACCACAGGTTGGTGGTTCATCCCCGGTTAACAAAAACTATGGGTGCCAAATGTATGACCTATTCTGAGCGACAGAATAGGACATCAGTTTCGTCGTGTTTTCGTTACGGGGGGCCAGAAACCTAACTGTGGCTTAATCAAGTGAAGCTTATTATTTGTTTGTGCATCCCACAGACGTTGCCAATGGCTTCGCAATTTCTTACGGAAGAAATGTTTCAAATCTGTTGCAGAAACAGCAGCTGTAGGATTAGTAGCGTGCGATGTTATTGACGTAGCCATTCGGTCAGCTAGCACATTACCCTCAATGCTTCTATGGCCAGGCACCCAGCATATAATGATATGCTGGTTAGATACATATGCTCTACACAGTACGGAATAGAGCTCAATGAGTGTAGGATTTTTCTGTTTACAGGGTGACTTTAAAGCGTTTACGACACTTAGAGAGTCTGTAAATATGATTGATTTTTGAAGTTTAGATTTCCTTATATGCCTCACAGCTGACAATAAAGCATAGGCCTCAGCCGTAAAGATACTTGATTCCGGGTGGAGTACACCGGATTCCGAGAAGGATGGGCCGACGGCTGCATACGACACCCCGTCACGTGACTTAGAAGCGTCTGTATAAAACTCTGTGCATGTGTACTTGGACTGGAGTTCAAGGAAATGCATTTTGATATGTGCCTCTGGTGCGTGCTTAGTGACCTCCACGAATGATGTGTCACACTCTATGAGCTGCCACTGCCACGGCGGTAACAGTTTCGCTGGAGCCATAAGACAGTGTTCAAGCAACGGAACACCCATTTCCTCACTAAGATTCCGCACACGCAAAGAGAACGGTTTTCTCGATGCCGGTCGATTTTGAAAGAGTGTGGCAGTGGTCATGTCGTTTATGGTTGAATAAGAGGGATGTTCAATGTTCGCGTGTACTCTAAGAAAATATGTAAAACTATTGTATGAACGCTGCAGATGAAGTGACCACTGATTCGACTCTACGTAGAGGCTGTGGATCGGACTTGTTCGGAAAGCACCGGTCGCGAGGCGGATGCCCAGATGGTGAACGGGGTCTAGAATTTTTAATGCACTTGGCGTTGCGGAATTATAAATTATAGCCCCGTAATCAAGGCGTGATCGGACAAGACTGTTGTACAAGTTCAGTAGGCATTTTCGGTCACTACCCCATGTTGCGCGCGACAAAATTTTTAAAAGGTTCATCGTCTTCAGACACCTTGCCTTCAAATATTTAAGGTGGGGGATAAAGGTGAGCTTTGAGTCTAGAATTATTCCCAGGAATTTATGTTCACTGCTCACGGATAGTTCCTCTTGATTAATCGTGAGATTTGGCACTGGTGTCATGCCTCTTTTGTTTGAGAAAAGTATGCACGTACTTTTCTTTGCATTTATTTTAAATCCATTTACATCAGCCCATTTAGACAGTTTGTTTAATCCAAGCTGTACCTGCCGTTCGCAGATAGCAATGTTGCATGATTTGAAACCTATCTGTACATCATCGACATACACAGAATAAACATGCTGCGTGGAATAACTGTATACAGGGAGTTCATTTTTACAATAAAGAGCGTGCAACTAAGCACACCCCCTTGTGGCACGCCAGCCTCCTGGGTGAATGTTCTAGATAAAACATTGCCCACTCTTACGCGAAACGTCCGGTTAGACAAGTAGCTTTCGACTGTGTTTAACATATTTCCACGGACCCCCATCGCGGAAAGATCTCGCAGAATCCCGAAGCGCCATGTCGTGTCGTACGCTTTCTCTAGATCTAGAAAGACCGAAAGTAAAAACTGTTTATGTATAAACGCATCTCTGATGTTTGCCTCGATGCGAACAAGGTGGTCTATTGTTGACCTACCTTCTCGGAAGCCACACTGGAAGGGGTCTAGTATTTTGTCATTTTCTAGGAAACAGATTAGGCGCCGGTTTATCATTTTTTCATACAACTTGCACAGGCAGCTTGTTAGCGCTATTGGCCTGTAGCTGCTAGCTAAAGACGGGTCCTTGCCTTGTTTAAGAATCGGGATGACTATGGCTTCTTTCCACAAGGAAGGAATATATCCAGCCGCCCACATGGCATTAAAGAGAGAGAGGAGTGTTGTCAGTGTTTCGGGGTGTAAGTACCTAATCATTTCGTAGATGATACGGTCGCCACCTGGCGCTGAGTTGTTGCAACAAGCGAGAGATGCTTTAAGTTCGGCTAAGCTGAATGGTCGGTTGTAAGCCTCATTTGATGAACCTTTGCGATTAAGGGGCTGCCGCTCTTCGCGTTCTTTGAACTTCAGGAAAGATTGTGTATAGTGCGATTCACTCGATACATATTCGAAGTGTTTGCCTAGAGTATCCGCCTGGTCTTCCAGGCTATCACCTTGGCTATTTACTAAGGGTAGGGGATGTGACTCCCGACCTATTAATTTATTCACCCTATTCCAGACTTTCGTTTCATCTGTATACGAGTTTATGCTGGAGATGTACTTTTCCCAGCTCTCTCTTTTAGCACGTCTGCGCGTTCTCCTGCCCTGCGATTTTGCTTGTTTAAAATTAATCAAGTTTTCGGCTGTTGGGGAGTTGCGAAACAATCCCCAGGCCTTGTTTTGCTTTTTACGTGCTTTTTGGCATTCCTCGTTCCACCAAGGCAGGCGACGCTTATTAGCTAGTCCATTAGTTTGTTGTATGCACCTTTCTGCAGCGTCAGTGATAAAACGTGTTATATACGCCACAGCATCGTCTATGTTAAGAGACGCAATGTCATCCCGGCCTAAATATGTTATTTCTTTAAAAAGTTGCCAGTTAGCAGAGTTAACCTTCCATCGGGGAACATGTGGCGAGCAACCATCTTGTTTTGTTAAGCTTAGTATAATTGGAAAGTGGTCGCTCCCAAAGGGGTTCTTCAGAACGGACCACTGCAGGTACGGAATTAGTGTACTCGACACGATACTCAAATCTATGGAGGAGTATGAATTATGCGCCACGCTGTAGTACGTTGGCTCTTTCTTATTAAGTAAACATGCTCCCGAGGAAAAAAAGGAAGTTTTCAATTAGGCGACCTCTTCCATCACAACGCGTGTCTCCCCACAAGGTGTTATGTGCATTGAAATCTCCGAGAACTATGTATGGCTCCGGAAGCTCATTTATGTAGTTTTGAAATTCCGTTTTATTAAGTGGATAGCTGGGAGGGATGTATATGGAACTAATAGTGATTAGCTTGTCAAACAACACCCCTCGGACAGCAACTGCCTCTAGGGGCGTACGAAGTTTTAATTCCCGGCAGGCAATACCTCTATCGACTACAATAGCCACACCACCGGAAGACACGACTGTGTCATCGCGGTCTTTACGAAAAATGGCGTATTGCCGGAGAAAGTTTGATTGTGTAGGTTTAAGGTGTGTCTCTTGAACACACAGCACCTTAGGATTAAACCTGTGTAGGATTTCTTTGACGTCATCGAGGTTGTGTAGGAGTCCTCTGACGTTCCATTGTATTATTTGTGTATTCATGTTGGAAGTGTTTTTTGTGCTGTGTGTTTAAAAAAGAGACTAATTTAACTTACAGAGCCCTTGTCGGGCCCTGTGATGCGGGCTTTTTCTTTTTTGGAGCGATCGCGAGATTCTCGCGGCTCCTTTGGCGCTTGCGGCGCTGTCTGGCAAGTTGTTGTGTCCATCGCCTCTTGCGAGGCGCTGGACACGCGCTCTTGCGAGCGGTTGTTTTGACGGGAAGGCCTCGTTTCGAGGGACGAGGCCCTTGAGGCCACCAGCCCGGAGGTCGATGGCCCCTTCTTGTGAGTTGGCGGAGCAGCGCGAGCTGCAGCCGCCGGGGGGGCGGATGGCGTCACTGCCGGCTCACTGTGTGTGGGCCGGACAGCCGCCGGAAGCCGTTGCGACGCTGCCCCCTGACGCGCCACTTCGGCAAAAGTTTTCTTTGGCAGGTAGGATACCCGCCTGCGTGCCTCCTTGAAAGTTAGATTTTCCTTTACTTTAATTGTTACAATTTCTTTTTCTTTTTTCCAGGATGGGCACGACCGCGAGTATGCGGCGTGCTCCCCATCACAGTTCACACAGTGGAGAGAGTTTTCGCATGATTCAGAGAGATGCTCAGTGGCACTGCATTTCGCACAAGTCTGACGGCCTCGGCAGTTCTGCGAACTGTGGCCGAATCTTTGGCATTTGAAGCATCGAAGAGGGTTTGGCACGTATGGCCTGACACGTAATTTAATGTATCCGGCTTCAATGGTCTCGGGTAGAACACTAGAACCAAAAGTGAGGATTATATGTTTTGTCTTTAAGCTCCTTGCCATCGCGCCTCATCTTGATTCGTTTTACAGTCAAAACATTTTGCTCTTTGAATCCTTCCAAAAGTTCATCTTCGGTGAGCTCCAACAGGTCGTCATCAGAAATAACACCGCGGGTGGTGTTCATTGTGCGGTGCGGGGTCACAGTCACAGGAAAGTCTCCAAACGACACTAGATTCTGTAGTTTATCATGTTGTTTCTTATCGCGGAGTTCCAGGAGGAGGTCACCGCTGGCCATTCTCGTCGCCTTGTAACCTGGTCCTATAGTCTCTGTCAGAGTCTTTGCAACGATAAAGGGTGAGATCACTCTCACGGTCTTTTCAGTTTTCTCACTGTGTACCACGTGGTAGCGTGGAAAGTTTTCAACTTGTCGGCCAAAAAATTTAAAAACTTCTTCGGTGCGCCCCCTCTTTTGGGGGCGATCAGAAAGCGCGGGAAAAGAATTAGCCATAAAATATTCATGTTTCGGCAGAAACGCCAGCCACCCACCATGGAGTCCTACTAGGGGACGCTGCAGTGCCTGTAAACACAAGACCTGCAGACGCCAGCTGTACGTTACCACTATAACCAAATATGAATATCCAAGGTGGCTACCCACACAGGTTAACCCTTGCGCCCAGAAGATCAGAAGTAAAAGGAAGGAGTAGGAGACAGGAAAGATTGAAAGTCAGAGAGAAAGACGAAGATTGAGGAGGAGGACAGGAAAGGGCAACTGCCGATTTCCCCCGGGTGGGTCAGTCCGGGGGTGCCGTCTATGTGAAGCAGAGGCCGAAATGATGATGTGTGGTGTTTTATGGCGCAAGGGCCAGGTGGCCAAAGAGCCATGACAAAGATCGATGAATGTGGATGGCGTGGACAATAAATTCCTCAAAGGATCTGACATGGCTGTAGGAAGGGCCTGTCGCTGTAAATGTAAACATGTAAGTGGTAAAATAATGACACTACCTAGTTAGTGATGTGGGCTATGGCAAATGGGTTTCGTTAAAAATATGATGTAAACATTAACAGTGATACTAGGGCTTGAAATCACCCTTGAATACAAGGGCCGTTAATCACTGTAAAATTGGGGATTTCCTACTTTCAGAATTCTAAAACTGTTTTCAAATCGCGGTATATAAGGGTGAAGAGGTATGTTTTTCACGATGATGATGATGATATTTGGTGTTTTTTGGCGCAAGGGCCAAATGTGGCCAAAACATATATCGAATAGGATTGCTATGTGGCTGTATGGCAAATCCGCGTTATATAAGTAAAACATATATCGACGTGTGGAGTGATCTGTGGGTCGTGAATGTATGAGAAGTGGTCATGGTGCTAAAATTAAGGATATAAAAGCAGCACAACGCCTACCGAAGGCCTTTGTGAACAAAGACCACGAGGCACGTGCTTTCTTTAATAAATTACCGCAGCAGTGGCCTCTGCAGAGAGGCCGTGCTACACGTCACCTGGATAGATAACACGGAAATTATGTATGTCTTTTAAAAACGCGAGAAGTGATTCATATTTAAAAAGAGGTTCATTGCCCAAAAACATAGAAGGATGTAATGGGAGATATTGCCGTGATGGTAATGGAAAATGTTTTTTCTCAGTTTTCCTCACTGTGTACTCCGAAAAAATTTAAAAACTTCTTCGGTGCGCCCCCTCCAGTTCATAAAATATTCATGGGCACTGTACTAGGGGACGCTGCAGTGAGGCAGACGCCAGCTGTACATATAAACCAAATATGAAGTACACTTAACCCTGCCGCCCAGAGTCAGAAGTAAAAGGCTCGCCACATTCCCCCGGGGGGTCTCGGGGGTGCCGTCTATCCGGGGTGCCGTCTAAGCAGACAGAGGCACCGGGGCCTCCGCCGGGGGGCCTTAGACAGGCGGATCCCCCTTTCCCCCGACGCTAAGCACCGGACAGGGTCCCAACCCTCGTACGTGGTGGCGCAACTCACAAACGCCTGCTGACGCAGACGCCCTGCGGGGAAGCGTAAAACATATATCGAATAGAATTATGGCAGTGACGTGTGGATGATGTGTGAACGGATGAGAAATGGTCATGGTGCTTATCAGCACGACGCCTACCGGAAGCCTTTGTAGACAAAGACCAGGCACGTGCTTTCTTTAAAAAAATACCGCAGCAGCGGCCTCTCCAGAGAGGCCGTGCTACAAGTCACCTGCATATATAACACGAAAGTTAGGTATATCCTTTAAAAACGCGATAACGGATTGGATTTAAAAAGAGGTCATTGCCAAAAACATACATGGATGTAATGGTAGGTTCTGCCGTAATGATAATGAAAAATGTATTTTCCTCTGAGGCTCCAGTTCAGGGCATTGCAGGAGGACGTGAAGTACACTGAGTGGCTCGCCACATTCGTCACAGACAGGCGGAGCGCCACCGGACAATAAGTATGCGTGTGTACTGTATGTGTGTCCTATCCTGAGTCTGCAAAGTGTAACCTGTGTGTAGCGTGTTTGCGATTCTGACGGCCAATGAGCGAGATGAGGCTTGATAGTATGTAGTTTGTTGTTCGTTTCTCTGTCCCACAGACGTTGCCAGTAGGCTCTGACCTTTTTCTTGATAAGTGGCTTTAGGTCCATTACAGGGACGGCTGTGGGCGAAGTGGCAGCGTCTGTATGAGCAGATGTGGCTAGCTTGTCGGCCAACTCATTCCCTTCGATCTCGCGGTGCCCTGGCACCCAGCACAGCACAATTTGTTGCTTAGATGCATACGCGGTGCAAAGTATGGAATAAAGAGCTATAATGACGGGGTTTCTGTGCCTACTGAGAGTTTTTAAACATTTCAACACGCTCAAGGAGTCAGTGTAAATGACTGCCTTGCGTATGTCTAGCTGTTTGATCTGTTTAACCGCCGCCAGGATGGCGTAGGCCTCCGCTGTAAAGATGGTTGTGTTTGGGTGTAGAACTCCGGCAGCCCAAAAGGATGGACCGACCGCCGCGTAAGACACGCCAGTGTGCGACTTTGAGGCGTCAGTAAAATATTCCGGACAAGAGTATTTGTGCTGCAATTCGAGGAAGTGCATACGGATATGTGCGACCGGCGCATTCTTTGTAACATCAACGAAGGACAGATCACAGTCAATCAGCTGCCACTGCCATGGCGGCAGCTGTACAGGAGAGTACATGACATCGTGTTCGTGGAGCGACACATCCATCTCTTCGGCAAGACTTCTTACTCGCAGTGCGTAGGGCTTTCTTTCGCTAGGGCGGTTCTGAAAGGTTTGGGCACTGGACAGGTCATTTATAGTTGTGTAGGTAGGGTGAGTTTTGCTTGAGTTTACTTTCAGGAAATACATAAAGGACAAGTACGTTCTCTGCAGATGGAGTGACCATTCATTTGATTCTGCATATAGGCTTTCTACGGGGCTTGTTCTGAATGCACCCGTAGAGAGGCGGATGCCGAGATGGTGGACAGGGTCCAGCATCTTCAAGGAGCTCGGAGTCGCGGAGTGGTATATAATGGAACCGTAGTCTATACGTGATCGAATCAGGCTCTTATAGAGATTCAGTAGACATTTTGTGTCACTACCCCACGTAGTGCGAGACAACACTTTCAAGATGCTCATTGTCTTCATGCACTTGTTTCTTAGATACTTTAGATGTGGGATAAATGTTAACTTCGCGTCCAGAATTATGCCTAGAAATTTGTGTTCAGTTTTTACAGGTAGACCCTCACCTTGCATCTCGATGTTGGGATCAGGGTGCAGACCTCTCTTTCTGGAGAAGAGGACGCATGTGGACTTTTGTGGGTTAAGCCTAAATCCATTCTCGTCTGCCCACTTACATAGTTTGTTCAAACCAAGCTGAACCTGCCGCTCACAGATTGCAAGGTTACATGAGGTGAACCCTATCTGCACATCGTCGACATATACTGAATAAAATATGTTGCGTGGGATGTACAGACGCAGAGAGTTCATTTTTATGATAAAAAGGGTGCAACTGAGCACACCACCCTGTGGTACTCCAGTTTCCTGAACATATGGTACTGATAAGGCATTACCCACACGGACACGGAATCTGCGGTTGGACAGGTAACTTTCAATGATATTCAGCATATTTCCACGTATTCCAAAGTGTGCGAGGTCTCGCAGTATTCCGAACCGCCACGTGGTGTCGTATGCCTTTTCCATATCGAGGAAAACAGACAGGAAGAATTGCTTGTGGACAAAGGCTTCACGAATCTGAGCCTCTATGCGTATCAGATGGTCAGTGGTGGATCGGCCATCGCGAAACCCACACTGGTATGGGTCAAGCCGCTTGCTTGATTCTAGGAAATGTATTAGACGCCGGTTTATCATCTTCTCGAAGACTTTGCAGATGCAGCTTGTTAGAGCTATGGGCCGATAGCTGGATACGGACGATGGATCCTTGCCCTGCTTTAGGATAGGGATCACTATGGCCTCTTTCCAGGCTGAGGGGATCTCGCCGGAGGTCCAAATAAAGTTATACAGACAGAGAAGCGTTTTCTTCGTTTCAACGAAGGCAAGCATTGCAAGGGTGTCAAGCTCCTGTCTGGACGACGTGATATGCCAGCTGCAGCTCTATCCATCAATCCAGACAGCGACGACGCCTCCACTACGCCACATGATGGCTAGTCGCGATCCGCAATTTACAGTAATTCAGTGGAACTGTCGCAGTTTTCGCCGTAAAGCAGCATCACTGCATCAATATATTCAAACGCTAGAATCGAAACCAGAAATTATAGCTCTACAAGATGTCGGGCAACAGGCAGCAAAACTATCCTCGTACACGGCTTACGCTAGTGCCGATAGCATATCGGCAGTCACGTTTGTCCATAATCAATATGCAGCTTTACAGCATGACCTCGACCTCAGGGCCGCTGCCTTACAATATGTATTCGTCCAATTTCTGCCACGCAAAAAATGCCATCAATCAATATACGTCCTAAATATATACAGCCGGCCTGCGGACCGACACCATACGTTTACGGAGGTCATTCGCAAGGCGAAATCCATGGCAGCACGGGCTCCTTTGATAGTGGTAGGCGACTTCAACGCCAAACATGCGGATTGGGGCTACGTCATTGAAGACGTTAAAGGGCGTAAATTACATACCCTAATGACGCTCGAAGGGCTCACGTTACTCACTGACGCGGACCATCCCACGCGGCTTGGCAACAGCGTATCGCGAGACACATGCCCGGATCTCACCATGACTCTAAATGCTCCGCAGCCAAAATGGCTAAACTCCGAGGAAGCGCTGGGCAGCGATCATTACATCATACATACCACCATAACATATGGTCGGCATAAAGTCCGCAATAAATCAACACAACTGGTTGACTGGCAAGCCTTTCGCAAAACGGAAAACTTTCCGTTTCACCAGCCGCCCAATTCTTATGACGAATGGGCACGAACCCTTATAAAACTAAAGCAGGAAGTGACCAAGACAATCTCAACTACCCCGGAAACACCAGCAGTTGATCAGCATCTGCTCCATCTCTGGGACGCAAGACATCAACTGACCAGACGATGGAAGCGCCAGAAGCTAAACCGCAAGCTCAGACAGCGCATCGCGGAGGTCACGGCCCAGGCAGAGGAATACGCCACGAATCTCGCAAAAGAAAATTGGTTCGCCAAGTGTGACGCACTTACGGGCGCATTACACACTAAATCAGCCTGGCACCTACTCAGGTATCTAATAGACCCGGAACAATCACGTGGAGCCGCCCGTCGAAATCTTCAGCGGGCAATCCATGCTAATGCAGGGGACACAGCTCAACTCTTTCGAGATCTGGAGGACAAATATATCAATACCTCCGTGAGCGCTGACCACATTTCCGCATACAACGGAACTGCAAACCCGGAAATGGACCGTGACTTCACGACTGCAGAGATCAGAGTGGCAATTGACAGGATGCGTCGAGGAACGGCTCCAGGTCCAGACCAAATTACTACCACCCTTATGGCCAACTTAAGTGACGACATGCTCGAGCTCTTTGCCGACCAAATTAATAAGTATTGGCAAGAAGGTATGCTTCCGCAGGAATGGAAATCGGCTGAAATTGTATTTATTCCCAAACCCGGAAAGTCCATCAATATTGACAACCTTCGTCCCATCTCACTCACCTCCTGTGCAGGGAAGGTCATGGAGAAAGCACTTCAAATCAGGATCACTGAATACATGGAAGCTAATGACCTCTTCCCACATACAATGTTTGGCTTTAGAGCGCATTTATCGGCACAGGACGTTCTATTCCAACTCAAGTACGACATAATCGATCGCCCCAGTGGAGTCACGCAACAGGAGCGCGCCATTCTGGCGATTGACTTTCAGGGAGCCTTTGATAATGTCCGGCACTCAGCCATCCTGAACAACTTGGCTAGAATCGGAATCGGACAGCGTACATACGACTACGTGCGCGACTTCCTGCACAACCGTCACGTGACCATACGAGCTGGCGACACAAAATCTGCCCCCATCACAATGGGGGACTCTGGCACACCGCAAGGGGCAGTAATTTCGCCACTGCTGTTTAATATAGCACTACTGGACCTGCCTAGGGCACTCAACGAGATACCCGGAATCAAGCACGCTCTATACGCAGATGATATCACTATATGGACCAACACCGGCAGCATGGGACAGATGGAAGAGGCACTCCAACGGGCAGCAGAAACTGTAGAGCGCATCGGTCTCGCTTGCGGACTTCGATGCTCCCCTACTAAATCAGAACTCCTGGTATATAGGAAGCGTGGCAACCAAATTCCGTTGAATATCCAACTCCATCAATCCCCGGTCAAGGAAGTGGACACTATCCGCGTCCTGGGAGCATACATTAATAATCAGGGCAACAACAACGCAGCAATTCAAAAGCTCCGCACTACCTGCACCAATATCTCCCGAATGATATCCAGGATTGCCAATCGACACCGTGGCATTAAAGAAGCGGACATACTGCGTCTCGTACAGGCCTTTGTGATCAGTCGTGTCACTTACAGCTTCCCGTACCTGCGCGTTCTCAAAAAGGACGAACTCAAACTGGACCGTCTACTCCGACTTACATATAGGAAAGCCCTCACTCTACCACCATGGGCCATGAATGACAGGCTCCTTGAAATGGGCATCTATAATACAGCGTCAGAACTCTTCCAAGCTCATTACATGAACCAAGTCATTCGGCTCGCACGCACCAAAGCAGGTCGCACCACGCTAGAAGCACTGGGCATCAATCCACCCACTCATGTCGCCAGCAAGCGATCACTACCACCAGAATGGCAGCAGGATATCATCACTCGCCCGTTGCCACGTAATATGCACCCCGTCCACCATGAAAACAGGAGAATTGCCAGAGCCAAAGCCTACGACAAGTATTCGGATCACGCAGGTGCCTTCTTTGTAGATGCCGCCGGACCCCTGCACAACCGCTTCACGGCAACCGTTGTACACAGGGGACAGGTGGTAGACTGCATCTCGGCCACCGGAATAGACATCACAGCCATGGAAGAGGCCGGTATAGCCTTAGCCATGCGTAATCCAAGAGCCACCTTTGTTCTCACGGATTCCCAGGCGGCGTATCGCAATTTCGCAAGAGGTCAAGTCGGCCACCTCGCACACTCAATACTGCAACAGGCTGCGGCCAATCGTCAAGAGGGTCAGTGGAAACAGCTGCTGTGGGTACCAGGGCACGCGGGAGTTCGAGGCAATGAGATTGCTCATGCCTCCGCCCGAGAACTTCTACACCGGGGCTCCGCCGATTCCTCCACAGCACAACTTCTCGCTGACCAGGACGATCCTCAGCCCCTTCTTTCATATTCTGAGATCCTACAACACCTCCGGCTGAGTAGACGCACTTTACCCCCGCCTGATCCCAAATTAGATAAGGCAACGCAGGTAGCATGGAGACGCTTACAAACAATGTCCTTTCCAAATCCTTATGTATTATCAAAGATAGATTCCATGACATACAATCCGCAATGCAAATTCTGTGCCCAGACGGCCACGTTATACCACATGGTCTGGGCGTGCCAACAGAATCCGCAAATATCTGCCAAACATAATCCGACGACAGTCGAGTGGGAGGCGACCCTGTCCAGCTCGGACCCAGAACAGCAACAAGCCCTGGTCAACCGAGCCCGGACGGCGGCAAAAGCCAATGGTCTTCCGGACTAGGAGGTCCGACCACAAAACGGCTATTAATTTTCCATAATAAATGTTTTATTCTCTCTCTCTTCGTTTCAGAGGGCAGGTTTTTTAACATTTCGTATAGTATGCGGTCAGAGCCTGGGGCAGATCGGTTGCAACAGGTGAGTGATGCATACAGCTCTGCTAGAGAGAAAGGTAAGTTATATGGCTCGTTCCCGGTGCTCTTTCGGTCTAGGTTTTTCTTTTCTATTGCTGCTTTGTATTTTGTAAATGCTGGAGAATAATGTGATGAACTGGACACATGTTCAAAATGAGCACCCAGATGATTTGCTTGGTCCTCCAGGCTGTCTCCCTGCGTGTGTATCAAGGGAGGCGGATGTGTTTGTCGTCCTCTTACTCTATTGACCCTGTTCCAAACCTTGGCCTCATCCGTGTACGAATTGATGCTTGATAAGAATTTTTGCCAGCTGTCTCTCCTGGCTTGTCTGCGCGTTCTCCTACCTTGGGACTTAATTTGCTTGAAATTGACAAGGTTTTCAGCAGTAGGAGAATCGCGAAGCTGCCTCCATGCTTTGTTCTGCTGCCTACGCGCATTCCGGCATTGTTCATTCCACCACGGAACACGAGGTTTACTAGAAAGTCCACTTGTTTGGGGAATACACTTAGATGCTGCATCAATTATGAAGTTGGTAAAAAACTCGACGGCGTCGTCAACTCCGAGCACAGACATCTCAGTCCACGAGATCGTACTGGTAAGTGTCTGGTATTTCTCCCAGTCCGCTGCATCGACCTTCCACCGGGGAGCATGTGGTAGAGATTCGTGTTGTCTTGTTGCTCTCAGCAGTATTGGGAAATGGTCGCTCCCGTAAGGGTTTTTTATAACTTCCCATTCAAGTTCGGGTAATATGGATGGAGAAGCTATGCTGAGATCTATAGAAGAAAAAGTTTTGTTTGCAAGACAATAATATGTGGGTTCTTTTTTGTTTAGCAGACATGCACCGGATGAGAAAAGAAAGCCTTCAATTAGACGGCCTCGAGCATCGATGCGAGAGTCGCCCCACAGTCCGCTGTGTGCATTGAGATCCCCAAGAACAAGATAAGGTTCTGGCAATTCGTCTATTAGGGACTGGAATTCATGTTTGTGTAAGTGGTAATGTGGAGGTATGTAAAGCGAGCAAATGGTGACGAGTTTGTTTAAGAGAACAAGTCGAACTGCCACTGCTTCGAGGGGCGTTTGCAGCGGTAAACGTTGACACGCTATGCTTTTCTGAATTATAATGGCAACACCGCCTGAAGATGCAAGAGCATCATCGCGGTCTTTACGAAACGTAACATACTGTCGAAAAAAGTTTGCATGTTCCGATTTTAAGTGAGTTTCCTGTACACACAGCACTTTTGGATTGTGTTCGTGGAGAAGTTCTTGCACATCATCGAGGTTCCTAAGAATGCCTCGGACGTTCCACTGTATGATTTGTATATCCATACCGAAAGTAAAATTGGTGCTGTGTGTACAAAAAAGGAAGTGTTGCCTTAGATTACAGAACCTTTTTCAGGCCCTGTAACACGGGATTTGTCCTTTCTTGTCCTTTCTGAAGCGGTCGAGGGAGCCTCGCCGCTCCTTAGGCGCTTGATGCGCCGTCTGGATGGGTGTAGTGTCCATTGCCTCATGTGAGGCGCTGGACACACGCTCTTGCGAGCGAGAAATTTCGCGAGAAGGTCTCACCGCGAAGGACGAGACCTTTGTGCCCACCAGCCCGGAGGTCGATGGGGCTGCCTTTGGGCCTGAGCTGCGCCGGCTGTTGCCAGCGCCAAAAGAGGCCAGAGAGGGTGAGGCAGCCTTGACTGCACCCACCGTGGGAGCTGCTGGCGGTCCTGCGGGTTCGCTACTCATATCGCAGGCTGTCGCCGCGGGCTCTTGTGCTACCGGCAACCCTAGAGTAACCGGGCCTGTTTGCTGGTTGGGTGGAGTAGGCTTAGATCCTTCCACCCCAGGGGCAGGAGCCACAAGCGACAGCTCGCTGCGCGCGGGCTGGGCAGGTGGCAGTGGCCGCTGCGACGCTGCCCCCCGACGCGCCGCATCAGCATAAGGTGTGCTGTGGAAAAGTGAGCACCTCTTACGGGCTTCCTTGAAAGAAATATTTTCTTTTACTTTTAGGGTGATTATGTCCTTTTCTTTTTTCCAGTTCGGGCAGGAACGTGAGTAGGATGCGTGGTCACCACTGCAATTCACACAGTGAGGAGTGCCACTACAATTGTCAGAGGAGTGGCCCTGGACTCCACACCTTGCGCAAGTTATTTGACCACGACAGCTCTGCGAGCCATGGCCGAATCTTTGGCATTGAAAGCACCGTCTAGGGTTAGGGACATATGGTCGGACAGTTAACTTAATGTATCCTGTTTCGATTGTTTCAGGCAGAACGCTAGATCCAAATGTTAGCACAAGATGTTTGGTGGGGATTTCTTTGTTGTCCCGTCTGATGATGATACGTTTTACATTGGTGACGTTTTGATCTTTCCACCCTTCCAGGAGTTCTGCTTCCGATAATTCTAGGAGGTCTGCTTCTGATACGACTCCGCGTGAGCTATTCATTGATCGGTGTGGTGATACAGAAATGGGTATGTTGCCGAACGTCACAAGGTTGCCGAGTTTCTCGTACTGCTGTTTCTGAGGGACCTCAAGAAGAAGGTCTCCGCTAGCCATTTTGATCACTTTGTAACCTGACCCTAAAGCTTCGGTTAAAGATTTCGCAACAATGAATGGTGAAATTGATCTGGCCGGTTTTTGAGAGTTCTCACTGTGTACAACATGGTATTTTGGATAGTTATCTTTTGGTCGGTTGAAAGATAGGCAAAGTTCATCGGTGCGTCCCCTCTTTAGAGGATGACGATCAAGTATGCGGGGAAAAGCTGGTGTTCCCATAACGGTTTGTTTTATTTCGGCGGCAATGGCGGCCACCCACCACGGAGCCCAACTAGGGGACGCTGCAGCACCTAACGCGTAAGGCTGCAGGCGCCAACCGTACATTGCCACTATAACCTAATATATTATACCCAAGGGAGGGCACATACACAAGGTTAACCCAAGCCGCCTGTGAAGATTTGGAAGTAACGGAAGAGAAGAGATGATAGGAGAGCAAAAGAAAGGAGATAGGAAAGCAAAAGGTTGGAGAGGGGGACAGGAAAAGGCGACCACCGATTTCCCCCGGGTGGGTCAGTCCGGGGGTGCCGTCTATGTGAAGCAGAGGCCAAAGAGGTGTGTTGCCTCAGCCGGGGGGCCTTAAAGGTCCGAACACCCGGCATCGGCTCAACCCCCAGGATCCCCCTTTCCCCAGACACGGCTAAGCCGCGCACGGCTACACGCGGGAGGGTCCAACCCCCATGTGCTCGGGTACGTGGTGTCGCAACTCACCAAACGCCTGCTCACGCAGACGCCCCTGCGGGGAGTTTAACAAAATCCTGCTATGTGTCGTGTGGCATCTCGATCACATGATGATATATTTCTATGGCGAAGACGTTGACGCCGTGACGGCTCCGCTTAGCAGATGCACTGTTAGAAGTGCAGCTGTTCCCACACGTAGCAGTCAATGTCTGTAGCAAGATTATATTCTGCCGTTGCCAGGCATGCAAAAAGGCATCACGAAATGGTTAACTGGCTTTCATGAAAAGCAACATGTTTAGTCGCAAAGTGTACAACCAAAAATGAATAATATCGTTTTCCAACATCGTTTAACAAAAACCTGCTACGTGTCGTGTGGCAGCTCGATCACATGATGATATATTTCTATGGCGAAGACGTTGACGCCGTGGCGGCTCCGCTTAGCAGATGCACTGTTAGAAGAGCAGCTGTTCCCAAACGTAGCAGTCAATGTCTACAGCAAGATTATATTCTGCCGTTGCCAGGCATGCAAAAAGGCATCACGAAATGGTTAACTGGCTTCCATGAAAAGCAACACGTTAAGTCACTCGGTGTACAACCAACAATGAATAATATCGTTTTCGAACATCGTTTAACAAATACCTGCTACGTGTCGTGTGGCATCTCGATCACATGATGATATATTTCTATGGCGAAGACGTTGACGCCGTGGCGGCTCCGCTTAGCAGATGCACTGTTAGAAGGGCAGCTGTTCCCACACGTAGCAGTCAATGTCTGTAGCAAGATTATATTCTGCCACTGCCAGGCACGCAAAAACGCATCACGCAATGGTTAACTGGCTACGAAGAAAAGCAACACGTTAAGTCACTCGGTGTACAACCAACAATGAATAATATCGTTTTCGAACATCGTTTAACAAAATCCTGCTACGTGTCGTGTGGCATCTCGATCACATGATGATATATTTCTATGGCGAAGACGTTGACGCCGTGGCGGCTCCGCTTAGCAGATGCACTGTTAGAAGTGCAGCTGTTCCCACACGTAGCAGTCAATGTCTGTAGCAAGATTATATTCTGCCACTGCCAGGCACGCAAAAACGCATCACGCAATGGTTAACTGGCTACGAAGAAAAGCAACACGTTAAGTCACTCAGTGTACAACCAACAATGAATAATATCGTTTTCGAACATCGTTTAACAAAATCCTGCTATGTGTCGTGTGGCATCTCGATCACATGATGATATATTTCTATGGCGAAAACGTTGACGCCGTGGCGGCTCCGCTTAGCAGATGCACTGTTAGAAGTGCAGCTGTTCCCACACGTAGCAGTCAATGTCTGTAGCAAGATTATATTCTGCCGTTGCCAGGCATGCAAAAAGGCATCACGAAATGGTTAACTGGCTTCCATGAAAAGCAACATGTTTAGTCGCAAAGTGTACAACCAAAAATGAATAATATCGTTTTCCAACATCGTTTAACAAAAACCTGCTACGTGTCGTGTGGCAGCTCGATCACATGATTATATATTTCTATGGCGAAGACGTTGACGCCGTGGCGGCTCCGCTTAGCAGATGCACTGTTAGAAGTGCAGCTGTTCCCACACGTAGCAGTCAATGTCTGTAGCAAGATTATAATCTGCCACTGCCAGGCACGCAAAAACGCATCACGCAATGGTTAACTGGCTACGAAGAAAAGCAACACGTTAAGTCACTCGGTGTACAACCAACAATGAATAATATCGTTTTCGAACATCGTTTAACAAAATCCTGCTATGTGTCGTGTGGCATCTCGATCACATGATGATATATTTCTATGGCGAAGACGTTGACGCCGTGGCGGCTCCGCTTAGTAGATGCACTGTTAGAAGAGCAGCTGTTCCCACACGTAGCAGTCAATGTCTCTAGCAAGATTATATTCTGCCGTTGCCAGGCATGCAAAAAGGCATCACGAAATGGTTAACTGGCTTCCATGAAAAGCAACACGTTAAGTCGCTCAGTGTACAACGAAAAATGAATAATATCGTTTTCCAACATCGTTTAACAAATACCTGCTACGTGTCGTCTGGCATCTCGATCACATGATGATATATTTCTATGGCGAAGACGTTGACGCCGTGGCGGCTCCGCTTAGCAGATGCACTGTTAGAAGTGCAGCTGTTCCCACACGTAGCAGTCAATGTCTCCAGCAAGATTATATTCTGCCGTTGCCAGGCATGCAAAAAGGCATCACGAAATGGTTAACTGGCTTCCATGAAAAGCAACACGTTAAGTCGCTCAGTGTACAACGAAAAATGAATAATATCGTTTTCCAACATCGTTTAACAAATACCTGCTACGTGTCGTGTGGCATCTCGATCACATGATGATATATTTCTATGGCGAAGACGTTGACGCCGTGGCGGCTCCGCTTAGCAGATGCACTGTTAGAATTGCAGCTGTTCCCACACGTAGCAGTCAATGTCTCTAGCAAGATTATATTCTGCCGTTGCCAGGCATGCAAAAAGGCATCACGAAATGGTTAACTGGCTTCCATGAAAAGCAACACGTTAAGTCGCTCAGTGTACAACGAAAAATGAATAATATCGTTTTCCAACATAGTTTAACAAATACCTGCTACGTGTCGTGTGGCATCTCGATCACATGATGATATATTTCTATGGCGAAGACGTTGACGCCGTGGCGGCTCCGCTTAGCAGATGCACTGTTAGAAGTGCAGCTGTTCCCACACGTAGCAGTCAATGTCTCCAGCAAGATTATATTCTGCCGTTGCCAGGCATGCAAAAAGGCAACACGAAATGGTTAACTGGCTTCCATGAAAAGCAACACGTTAAGTCGCTCAGTGTACAACGAAAAATGAATAATATCGTTTTCCAACATCGTTTAACAAATACCTGCTACGTGTCGTGTGGCATCTCGATCACATGATGATATATTTCTATGGCGAAGACGTTGACGCCGTGGCGGCTCCGCTTAGCAGATGCACTGTTAGAAGTGCAGCTGTTCCCACACGTAGCAGTCAATGTCTCTAGCAAGATTATATTCTGCCGTTGCCAGGCATGCAAAAAGGCATCACGAAATGGTTAACTGGCTTCCATGAAAAGCAACACGTTAAGTCGCTCAGTGTACAACGAAAAATGAATAATATCGTTTTCCAACATCGTTTAACAAATACCTGCTACGTGTCGTGTGGCATCTCGATCACATGATGATATATTTCTATGGCGAAGACGTTGACGCCGTGGCGGCTCCGCTTAGCAGATGCACTGTTAGAAGTGCAGCTGTTCCCACACGTAGCAGTCAATGTCTCCAGCAAGATTATATTCTGCCGTTGCCAGGCATGCAAAAAGGCATCACGAAATGGTTAACTGGCTTCCATGAAAAGCAACACGTTAAGTCGCTCAGTGTACAACGAAAAATGAATAATATCGTTTTCCAACATCGTTTAACAAATACCTGCTACGTGTCGTGTGGCATCTCGATCACATGATGATATATTTCTATGGCGAAGACGTTGACGCCGTGGCGGCTCCGCTTAGCAGATGCACTGTTAGAAGTGCAGCTATTCCCACACGTAGCAGTCAATGTCTCCAGCAAGATTATATTCTGCCGTTGCCAGGCATGCAAAAAGGCATCACGAATAGGTTAACTGGCTTCCATGAAAAGCAACACGTTAAGTCGCTCAGTGTACAACGAAAAATGAATAATATCGTTTTCCAACATCGTTTAACAAATACCTGCTACGTGTCGTGTGGCATCTCGATCACATGATGATATATTTCTATGGCGAAGACGTTGACGCCGTGGCGGCTCCGCTTAGCAGATGCACTGTTAGAAGTGCAGCTGTTCCCACACGTAGCAGTCAATGTCTCTAGCAAGATTATATTCTGCCGTTGCCAGGCATGCAAAAAGGCATCACGAAATGGTTAACTGGCTTCCATGAAAAGCAACACGTTAAGTCGCTCAGTGTACAACGAAAAATGAATAATATCGTTTTCCAACATCGTTTAACAAATACCTGCTACGTGTCGTGTGGCATCTCGATCACATGATGATATATTTCTATGGCGAAGACGTTGACGCCGTGGCGGCTCCGCTTAGCAGATGCACTGTTAGAAGTGCAGCTGTTCCCACACGTAGCAGTCAATGTCTCTAGCAAGATTATATTCTGCCGTTGCCAGGCATGCAAAAAGGCATCACGAAATGGTTAATTGGCTTCCATGAAAAGCAACACGTTAAGTCGCTCAGTGTACAACCAAAAATGAATAATATCGTATTCCAACATCGTTTAACAAAATCCTGCTATGTGTCGTGTGGCATCTCGATCACATGATGATATATTTCTATGGCGAAGACGTTGACGCCGTGGCGGCTCCGCTTAAGATGCACTGTTAGAAGTGCAGCTGTTCCCACACGTAGCAGTCAACGTCTCTAGCAAGATTATATTCTGCCGTTGCCAGGCATGCAAAAAGGCATCATGCAATGGTTAACTGGCTACGAAGAAAAGCAACACGTTAAGTCACTCGGTGTACAACCAACAATGAATAATATCGTTTTCGAACATCGTTTAACAAAATCCTGCTATGTGTCGTGTGGCATCTCGATCACATGATGATATATTTCTATGGCGAAGACGTTGACGCCGTTGCGGCTCCGCTTAGCAGATGCACTGTTAGAAGAGCAGCTGTTCCCACACGTAGCAGTCAATGTCTGTAGCAAGATTATATTCTGCCGTTGCCAGGCATGCAAAAAGGCATCACGAAATGGTTAACTGGCTTCCATGAAAAGCATCACGTTAAGTCGCTCAGTGTACAACCAAAAATGAATAATATCGTATTCCAACATCGTTTAACAAATACCTGCTACGTGTCGTGTGGCATCTCGATCACATGATGATATATTTCTATGGCGAAGACGTTGACGCCGTGGCGGCTCCGCTTAGCAGATGCACTGTTAGAAGTGCAGCTGTTCCCACACGTAGCAGTCAATGTCTGTAGCAAGATTATATTCTGCCACTGCCAGGCACGCAAAAACGCATCACGCAATGGTTAACTGGCTACGAAGAAAAGCAACACGTTAAGTCACTCGGTGTACAACCAACAATGAATAATATCGTTTTCGAACATCGTTTAACAAAATCCTGCTATGTGTCGTGTGGCATCTCGATCACATGATGATATATTCTATGGCGAAGACGTTGACGCCGTGGCGGCTCCGCTTAGCAGATGCACTGTTAGAAGTGCAGCTGTTCCCACACGTAGCAGTCAATGTCTCTAGCAAGATTATATTCTGCCACTGCCAGGCACGCAAAAACGCATCACGCAATGGTTAACTGGCTACGAAGAAAAGCAACACGTTAAGTCACTCGGTGTACAACCAACAATGAATAATATCGTTTTCGAACATCGTTTAACAAAATCCTGCTATGTGTCGTGTGGCATCTCGATCACATGATGATATATTTCTATGGCGAAGACGTTGACGCCGTGGCGGCTCCGCTTAGCAGATGCACTGTTAGAAGTGCAGCTGTTCCCACACGTAGCAGTCAATGTCTGTAGCAAGATTATATTCTGCCACTGCCAGGCACGCAAAAACGCATCACGCAATGGTTAACTGGCTACGAAGAAAAGCAACACGTTAAGTCACTCGGTGTACAACCAACAATGAATAATATCGTTTTCGAACATCGTTTAACAAAATCCTGCTACGTGTCGTGTGGCATCTCGATCACATGATGATATATTTCTATGGCGAAGACGTTGACGCCGTGGCGGCTCCGCTTAGCAGATGCACTGTTAGAAGTGCAGCTGTTCCCACACGTAGCAGTCAATGTCTGTAGCAAGATTATATTCTGCCACTGCCAGGCACGCAAAAACGCATCACGCAATGGTTAACTGGCTACGAAGAAAAGCAACACGTTAAGTCACTCGGTGTACAACCAACAATGAATAATATCGTTTTCGAACATCGTTTAACAAAATCCTGCTATGTGTCGTGTGGCATCTCGATCACATGATGATATATTTCTATGGCGAAGACGTTGACGCCGTGGCGGCTCCGCTTAGCAGATGCACTGTTAGAAGTGCAGCTGTTCCCACACGTAGCAGTCAATGTCTGTAGCAAGATTATATTCTGCCGTTGCCAGGCATGCAAAAAGGCATCACGAAATGGTTAACTGGCTTCCATGAAAAGCAACACGTTAAGTCACTCGGTGTACAACCAACAATGAATAATATCGTTTTCCAACATCGTTTAACAAAAACCTGCTACGTGTCGTGTGGCATCTCGATCACATGATGATATATTTCTATGGCGAAGACGTTGACGCCGTGGCGGCTCCGCTTAGCAGATGCACTGTTAGAAGTGCAGCTGTTCCCACACGTAGCAGTCAATGTCTGTAGCAAGATTATATTCTGCCACTGCCAGGCACGCAAAAACGCATCACGCAATGGTTAACTGGCTACGAAGAAAAGCAACACGTTAAGTCACTCGGTGTACAACCAACAATGAATAATATCGTTTTCGAACATCGTTTAACAAAATCCTGCTATGTGTCGTGTGGCATCTCGATCACATGATGATATATTTCTATGGCGAAGACGTTGACGCCGTGGCGGCTCCGCTTAGCAGATGCACTGTTAGAAGTGCAGCTGTTCCCACACGTAGCAGTCAATGTCTCTAGCAAGATTATATTCTGCCGTTGCCAGGCATGCAAAAAGGCATCACGAAATGGTTAACTGGCTTCCATGAAAAGCAACACGTTAAGTCGCTCAGTGTACAACCAAAAATGAATAATATCGTTTTCCAACATCGTTTAACAAAATCCTGCTATGTGTCGTGTGGCATCTCGATCACATGATGATATATTTCTATGGCGAAGACGTTGACGCCGTGGCGGCTCCGCTTAGCAGATGCACTGTTAGAAGTGCAGCTGTTCCCACACGTAGCAGTCAATGTCTGTAGCAAGATTATATTCTGCCGTTGCCAGGCATGCAAAAAGGCATCACGAAATGGTTAACTGGCTTCCATGAAAAGCAACACGTTAAGTCGCTCAGGTGTACAACCAAAAATGAATAATATCGTTTTCCAACATCGTTTAACAAAATACCTGCTACGTGTCGTGTGGCATCTCGATCACATGATGATATATTTCTATGGCGAAGACGTTGACGCCGTGGCGGCTCCGCTTAGCAGATGCACTGTTAGAAGTGCAGCTGTTCCCACACGTAGCAGTCAATGTCTCTAGCAAGATTATATTCTGCCGTTGCCAGGCATGCAAAAAGGCATCACGAAATGGTTAACTGGCTTCCATGAAAAGCAACACGTTAAGTCGCTCAGTGTACAACGAAAAATGAATAATATCGTTTTCCAACATCGTTTAACAAATACCTGCTACGTGTCGTGTGGCATCTCGATCACATGATGATATATTTCTATGGCGAAGACGTTGACGCCGTGGCGGCTCCGCTTAGCAGATGCACTGTTAGAAGTGCAGCTGTTCCCACACGTAGCAGTCAATGTCTCTAGCAAGATTATATTCTGCCGTTGCCAGGCATGCAAAAAGGCATCACGAAATGGTTAACTGGCTTCCATGAAAAGCAACACGTTAAGTCGCTCAGTGTACAACGAAAAATGAATAATATCGTTTTCCAACATCGTTTAACAAATACCTGCTACGTGTCGTGTGGCATCTCGATCACATGATGATATATTTCTATGGCGAAGACGTTGACGCCGTGGCGGCTCCGCTTAGCAGATGCACTGTTAGAAGTGCAGCTGTTCCCACACGTAGCAGTCAATGTCTCTAGCAAGATTATATTCTGCCGTTGCCAGGCATGCAAAAAGGCATCACGAAATGGTTAACTGGCTTCCATGAAAAGCAACACGTTAAGTCGCTCAGTGTACAACCGAAAAATGAATAATATCGTTTTCCAACATCGTTTAACAAATACCTGCTACGTGTCGTGTGGCATCTCGATCACATGATGATATATTTCTATGGCGAAGACGTTGACGCCGTGGCGGCTCCGCTTAGCAGATGCACTGTTAGAAGTGCAGCTGTTCCCACACGTAGCAGTCAATGTCTCTAGCAAGATTATATTCTGCCGTTGCCAGGCATGCAAAAAGGCATCACGAAATGGTTAACTGGCTTCCATGAAAAGCAACACGTTAAGTCGCTCAGTGTACAACCAAAAATGAATAATATCGTTTTCCAACATCGTTTAACAAATACCTGCTACGTGTCGTGTGGCATCTCGATCACATGATGATATATTTCTATGGCGAAGACGTTGACGCCGTGGCGGCTCCGCTTAGCAGATGCACTGTTAGAAGTGCAGCTGTTCCCACACGTAGCAGTCAATGTCTCTAGCAAGATTATATTCTGCCGTTGCCAGGCATGCAAAAAGGCATCACGAAATGGTTAACTGGCTTCCATGAAAAGCAACACGTTAAGTCGCTCAGTGTACAACCAAAAATGAATAATATCGTTTTCCAACATCGTTTAACAAATACCTGCTACGTGTCGTGTGGCATCTCGATCACATGATGATATATTTCTATGGCGAAGACGTTGACGCCGTGGCGGCTCCGCTTAGCAGATGCACTGTTAGAAGTGCAGCTGTTCCCACACGTAGCAGTCAATGTCTCTAGCAAGATTATATTCTGCCGTTGCCAGGCATGCAAAAAGGCATCACGAAATGGTTAACTGGCTACGAAGAAAAGCAACACGTTAAGTCACTCGGTGTACAACCAACAATGAATAATATCGTTTTCGAACATCGTTTAACAAAATCCTGCTATGTGTCGTGTGGCATCTCGATCACATGATGATATATTTCTATGGCGAAGACGTTGACGCCGTGGCGGCTCCGCTTAGCAGATGCACTGTTAGAAGTGCAGCTGTTCCCACACGTAGCAGTCAATGTCTGTAGCAAGATTATATTCTGCCGTTGCCAGGCATGCAAAAACGCATCACGCAATGGTTAACTGGCTACGAAGAAAAGCAACACGTTAAGTCGCTCAGTGTACAACCAACAATGAATAATATCGTTTTCCAACATCGTTTAACAAATACCTGCTACTAGTTGTGTGGCAGCTTGATCACATGATAATATATTTATTAAGCGAAGACGTTCACGCCGTGGCGGCTCCGCTTAGCAGATGCACTGTTAGAAGTGCAGCTGTTCCCACACGTAGCAGTCAATGTCTGTAGCAAGATTATATTCTGCCGCTGCCAGGCACGCAAAAACGCATCACGCAATGGTTAACTGGCTACGAAGAAAAGCAACACGTTAAGTCACTCGGTGTACAACCAACAATGAATAATATCGTTTTCCGAACATCGTTTAACAAAATCCTGCTATGTGTCGTGTGGCATCTCGATCACATGATGATATATTTCTATGGCGAAGACGTTGACGCCGTGGCGGCTCCGCTTAGCAGATGCACTGTTAGAAGTGCAGCTGTTCCCACACGTAGCAGTCAATGTCTGTAGCAAGATTATATTCTGCCGTTGCCAGGCATGCAAAAAGGCATCACGAAATGGTTAACTGGCTTCCATGAAAAGCAACACGTTAAGTCGCTCAGTGTACAACCAAAAATGAATAATATCGTATTCCAACATCGTTTAACAAAATCCTGCTATGTGTCGTGTGGCATCTCGATCACATGATGATATATTTCTATGGCGAAGACGTTGACGCCGTGGCGGCTCCGCTTAGCAGATGCACTGTTAGAAGTGCAGCTGTTCCCACACGTAGCAGTCAATGTCTCTAGCAAGATTATATTCTGCTGTTGCCAGGCACGCAAAAAGGCATCACGCAATGGTTAACTGGCTACGAAGAAAAGCAACACGTTAAGTCACTCGGTGTACAACCAACAATGAATAATATCGTTTTCGAACATCGTTTAACAAAATCCTGCTATGTGTCGTGTGGCATCTCGATCACATGATGATATATTTCTATGGCGAAGACGTTGACGCCGTGGCGGCTCCGCTTAGCAGATGCACTGTTAGAAGAGCAGCTGTTCCCACACGTAGCAGTCAATGTCTGTAGCAAGATTATATTCTGCCGTTGCCAGGCATGCAAAAAGGCATCACGCAATGGTTAACTGGCTTCCATGAAAAGCAACACGTTAAGTCGCTCAGTGTACAACCAACAATGAATAATATCGTTTTCCAACATCGTTTAACAAATACCTGCTACGTGTCGTGTGGCATCTCGATCACATGATGATATATTTCTATGGCGAAGACGTTGACGCCGTGGCGGCTCCGCTTAGCAGATGCACTGTTAGAAGTGCAGCTGTTCCCACACGTAGCAGTCAATGTCTGTAGCAAGATTATATTCTGCCACTGCCAGGCACGCAAAAACGCATCACGCAATGGTTAACTGGCTACGAAGAAAAGCAACACGTTAAGTCACTCGGTGTACAACCAACAATGAATAATATCGTTTTCGAACATCGTTTAACAAAATCCTGCTATGTGTCGTGTGGCATCTCGATCACATGATGATATATTTCTATGGCGAAGACGTTGACGCCGTGGCGGCTCCGCTTAGCAGATGCACTGTTAGAAGTGCAGCTGTTCCCACACGTAGCAGTCAATGTCTCTAGCAAGATTATATTCTGCCGCTGCCAGGCACGCAAAAACGCATCACGCAATGGTTAACTGGCTACGAAGAAAAGCAACACGTTAAGTCACTCGGTGTACAACCAACAATGAATAATATCGTTTTCGAACATCGTTTAACAAAATCCTGCTATGTGTCGTGTGGCATCTCGATCACATGATGATATATTTCTATGGCGAAGACGTTGACGCCGTGGCGGCTCCGCTTAGCAGATGCACTGTTAGAAGTGCAGCTGTTCCCACACGTAGCAGTCAATGTCTGTAGCAAGATTATATTCTGCCGCTGCCAGGCACGCAAAAACGCATCACGCAATGGTTAACTGGCTACGAAGAAAAGCAACACGTTAAGTCACTCGGTGTACAACCAACAATGAATAATATCGTTTTCCAACATCGTTTAACAAAATCCTGCTATGTGTCGTGTGGCATCTCGATCACATGATGATATATTTCTATGGCGAAGACGTTGACGCCGTGGCGGCTCCGCTTAGCAGATGCACTGTTAGAAGTGCAGCTGTTCCCACACGTAGCAGTCAATGTCTGTAGCAAGATTATATTCTGCCGCTGCCAGGCACGCAAAAACGCATCACGCAATGGTTAACTGGCTACGAAGAAAAGCAACACGTTAAGTCACTCGGTGTACAACCAACAATGAATAATATCGTTTTCCAACATCGTTTAACAAAATCCTGCTATGTGTCGTGTGGCATCTCGATCACATGATGATATATTTCTATGGCGAAGACGTTGACGCCGTGGCGGCTCCGCTTAGCAGATGCACTGTTAGAAGAGCAGCTGTTCCCACACGTAGCAGTCAATGTCTCTAGCAAGATTATATTCTGCCGCTGCCAGGCACGCAAAAACGCATCACGCAATGGTTAACTGGCTACGAAGAAAAGCAACACGTTAAGTCACTCGGTGTACAACCAACAATGAATAATATCGTTTTCCAACATCGTTTAACAAAATCCTGCTATGTGTCGTGTGGCATCTCGATCACATGATGATATATTTCTATGGCGAAGACGTTGACGCCGTGGCGGCTCCGCTTAGCAGATGCACTGTTAGAAGTGCAGCTGTTCCCACACGTAGCAGTCAATGTCTGTAGCAAGATTATATTCTGCTGTTGCCAGGCACGCAAAAAGGCATCACGAAATGGTTAACTGGCTTCCATGAAAAGCAACACGTTAAGTCGCTCAGTGTACAACCAAAAATGAATAATATCGTTTTCCAACATCGTTTAACAAAATCCTGCTATGTGTCGTGTGGCATCTCGATCACATGATGATATATTTCTATGGCGAAGACGTTGACGCCGTGGCGGCTCCGCTTAGCAGATGCACTGTTAGAAGTGCAGCTGTTCCCACACGTAGCAGTCAATGTCTGTAGCAAGATTATATTCTGCTGTTGCCAGGCACTGCAAAAAGGCATCACGCAATGGTTAACTGGCTTACATGAAAAGCAACATGTTAAGTCGCTCAGTGTACAACCAAAAATGAATAATATCGTTTTCCAACATCGTTTAACAAAATCCTGCTATGTGTCGTGTGGCAGCTCGATCACATGATGATATATTTCTATGGCGAAGACGTTGACGCCGTGGCGGCTCCGCTTAGCAGATGCACTGTTAGAAGTGCAGCTGTTCCCACACGTAGCAGTCAATGTCTGTAGCAAGATTATATTCTGCCGTTGCCAGGCATGCAAAAAGGCATCACGAAATGGTTAACTGGCTTCCATGAAAAGCAACACGTTAAGTCGCTCAGTGTACAACCAACAATGAATAATATCGTTTTCCAACATCGTTTAACAAATACCTGCTACTAGTCGTGTGGCAGCTCGATCACATGATGATATATTTCTATGGCGAAGACGTTGACGCCGTGGCGGCTCCGCTTAGCAGATGCACTGTTAGAAGTGCAGCTGTTCCCACACGTAGCAGTCAATGTCTCTAGCAAGATTATATTCTGCCGTTGCCAGGCATGCAAAAAGGCATCACGAAATGGTTAACTGGCTTCCATGAAAAGCAACACGTTAAGTCGCTCAGTGTACAACCAAAAATGAATAATATCGTTTTCCAACATCGTTTAACAAATACCTGCTACGTGTCGTGTGGCATCTCGATCACATGATGATATATTTCTATGGCGAAGACGTTGACGCCGTGGCGGCTCCGCTTAGCAGATGCACCGTTAGAAGTGCAGCTGTTCCCACACGTAGCAGTCAATGTCTGTAGCAAGATTATATTCTGCCGCTGCCAGGCACGCAAAAACGCATCACGCAATGGTTAACTGGCTACGAAGAAAAGCAACACGTTAAGTCACTCGGTGTACAACCAACAATGAATAATATCGTTTTCCAACATCGTTTAACAAAATCCTGCTATGTGTCGTGTGGCATCTCGATCACATGATGATATATTTCTATGGCGAAGACGTTGACGCCGTGGCGGCTCCGCTTAGCAGATGCACTGTTAGAAGTGCAGCTGTTCCCACACGTAGCAGTCAATGTCTGTAGCAAGATTATATTCTGCCGCTGCCAGGCACGCAAAAACGCATCACGCAATGGTTAACTGGCTACGAAGAAAAGCAACACGTTAAGTCACTCGGTGTACAACCAACAATGAATAATATCGTTTTCCAACATCGTTTAACAAAATCCTGCTATGTGTCGTGTGGCATCTCGATCACATGATGATATATTTCTATGGCGAAGACGTTGACGCCGTGGCGGCTCCGCTTAGCAGATGCACTGTTAGAAGTGCAGCTGTTCCCACACGTAGCAGTCAATGTCTGTAGCAAGATTATATTCTGCCGCTGCCAGGCACGCAAAAACGCATCACGCAATGGTTAACTGGCTACGAAGAAAAGCAACACGTTAAGTCACTCGGTGTACAACCAACAATGAATAATATCGTTTTCCAACATCGTTTAACAAAATCCTGCTATGTGTCGTGTGGCATCTCGATCACATGATGATATATTTCTATGGCGAAGACGTTGACGCCGTGGCGGCTCCGCTTAGCAGATGCACTGTTAGAAGTGCAGCTGTTCCCACACGTAGCAGTCAATGTCTGTAGCAAGATTATATTCTGCCGTTGCCAGGCATGCAAAAAGGCATCACGAAATGGTTAACTGGCTTCCATGAAAAGCAACACGTTAAGTCGCTCAGTGTACAACCAAAAATGAATAATATCGTTTTCCAACATCGTTTAACAAATACCTGCTACTAGTTGTGTGGCAGCTTGATCACATGATAATATATTTCTATGGCGAAGACGTTGACGCCGTGGCGGCTCCGCTTAGCAGATGCACTGTTAGAAGTGCAGCTGTTCCCACACGTAGCAGTCAATGTCTGTAGCAAGATTATATTCTGCCGTTGCCAGGCATGCAAAAAGGCATCACGCAATGGTTAACTGGCTACGAAGAAAAGCAACACGTTAAGTCACTCGGTGTACAACCAACAATGAATAATATCGTTTTCCAACATCGTTTAACAAAATCCTGCTATGTGTCGTGTGGCATCTCGATCACATGATGATATATTTCTATGGCGAAGACGTTGACGCCGTGGCGGCTCCGCTTAGCAGATGCACTGTTAGAAGTGCAGCTGTTCCCACACGTAGCAGTCAATGTCTCTAGCAAGATTATATTCTGCCGTTGCCAGGCATGCAAAAAGGCATCACGAAATGGTTAACTGGCTTCCATGAAAAGCAACACGTTAAATCGCTCAGTGTACAACGAAAAATGAATAATATCGTATTCCAACATCGTTTAACAAAATCCTGCTATGTGTCGTGTGGCATCTCGATCACATGATGATATATTTCTATGGCGAAGACGTTGACGCCGTGGCGGCTCCGCTTAGCAGATGCACTGTTAGAAGTGCAGCTGTTCCCACACGTAGCAGTCAATGTCTGTAGCAAGATTATATTCTGCCGTTGCCAGGCATGCAAAAAGGCATCACGCAATGGTTAACTGGCTTACGAAGAAAAGCAACACGTTAAGTCACTCGGTGTACAACCAACAATGAATAATATCGTTTTCCAACATCGTTTAACAAAATCCTGCTATGTGTCGTGTGGCATCTCGATCACATGATGATATATTTCTATGGCGAAGACGTTGACGCCGTGGCGGCTCCGCTTAGCAGATGCACTGTTAGAAGAGCAGCTGTTCCCACACGTAGCAGTCAATGTCTCTAGCAAGATTATATTCTGCCGTTGCCAGGCATGCAAAAAGGCATCACGAAATGGTTAACTGGCTTCCATGAAAAGCAACACGTTAATGATGATTGTTGAAGTTTAGTGGCGCAAGGGCCAGGTATGGCCAAAGAGCGCCATGACAGTATTAGTTCGCGCCAAGATGATGGTAATGGCTTGTTAGTGGTAGATGAATAGGGAATTATATGAACATTAGATGTGGCATGGCTGTAAAGGGGCCTAAAATCAGTCGCTGTAAAGTGCGTAAAATCTATAGGTAATAAGATTATGCAATGAGTGATTATGTGTACTATGGACATGAACAATGCATTGCGAAAGAATGATACGAGTTACAAATAATTAAAGATACAAGAATTGGCCTGAGGCACAAGTGCCTAAACAGAGCCCTTGAAACACAAGGGCCTGGAGGCATGTGCAATTAAAAAAAAAAACTATCGCAGCAACATCCTCTAGAGAGAGGATGCACTACGAACTTATTGGGCTAATCACATGTAGCACAACATCTTTCAAGAAAGCAAGGACTGCGTTGGTGCTGAAAAGTGGTTCTTTACCGAGAAACATAGCGGGATGCAGGGGAACACAATAGCGATATGCGAGAGGAAAATGTTTCTTTCTTTCTCTTTCGGCTTCCCGACACTCCAAGAGGACGTGGAGGACGGTGAGCCTGTCGCCACACCTACCACATGTTGGAGGATCATTTCCATTCAATAGAAAATTGTGAGTACCATATGTGTGTCCTATTCTGAGACGACAGAATAGGACATCAGTACGTCGTGTTTTAGTTGTACAGGGCCAGAAACCTAACTGTGGCTTAATCATGTGGAGCTTATTAGTTGTTTCAGCGTCCCACAGACGCTGCCAGTGGCCTCGAAGTTTCCTTCGCAAAAAAGGCTTCAGATCTGTGGAGGGAATAGCAGCAGCAGGATTAATAGCTTGTGATGTAGTTGATTTGGCCAACTGGTCTGCGAGCACATTGCCCTCGATGCCTCTATGGCCAGGCACCCAGCATATTATTACATGTCTATGAGATTGGTAAATGTTGCACAAGAGTGAGTAAAGCTCAATAAAAACAGGATTTTTATGCTTTTGTAAAGATGTTAGTGCTTTTACAAGACTTAACGAGTCTGTGAATATTATTGCTTTTTCTAGTTTTAATTTCTTGATATGTTTCACCGCAGACAGTACTGCGTATGCTTCTGCTGTGAAGATACTTGTTACGGGGTTCAATACATCAGATTTAGAAAAGGAGGGGCCAACAGCTGCATAAGATACGCCAGCATGGGACTTGGATGCGTCGGTATAGAATTCCGAGCACGAGTACTTCGATTGAAGTTCGCGGAAATGCATTGCAATTTCGAGCTCGGGAGCGTGCTTTGTGACCTCTACAAAGGATAGATCACATTCTATCACCTGCCACTCCCAGGGCGGTGAAAGCTTAGCTGGAGGCATTAGGCGATGTTCTAGAAGTGGGATATCCATCTCTTCGCTAAGTTCTCTTACACGCAATGAGAAAGGCCGCCTCATAGAGGGTCGATTATAGAAAAGCGTTGCACACTTCAAATCATTAAGGGTTGCAGAACAAGGATGTTCACGATCGGAGTGTACTTTGAGAAAATAGGTGAAGCTGATGTATGTTCTCTGGAAATGGAGTGACCACTCATTGGATTCTACATATAAACTTTCGACGGGGCTTGTTCTGAATGCGCCAGTGGCCAGGCGGATACCTAGATGGTGGACGGGGTCTAGCATTTTTAGCGCGCTCGGGGTGGCAGAGTGATATACTACGGCACCATAGTCCAATCGTGACCGAATGAGGCTCTTGTGAAGGTTCATAAACACTTCCTGTCGGTGCCCCAGGATGTGTGAGCCAAAATTTTCAGTAAGTTCATTGTTTTTAGGCATTTCGCCTTTAGATGTTTTATGTGGTTAATGAAAGTAAGCTTAGAGTCAAGTATGATGCCTAAAAATTTGTGTTCTTTGTTCACAGGTATTTGTTGTCCATAAATTTCGATAGTTGGATCTGCAACAAGACCTTTCTTCCTGGTGAAAAGAACACAAGAACTTTTGTGGGGGTTTACTTGGAACCCGTTTTCCTCTGCCCACTTAGACACTTTGTTGAGCCCCTGCTGTACCTGTCTCTCGCACACTGCGAGGTTACAGGACTTGAAACCTATCTGTACGTCGTCCACGTAGATGGAATAAAAGATAGCTGGTGGTAAAGAAGCACGAAGCGTGTTCATTTTAACGATAAAGAGTGTGCAACTGAGCACGCCTCCTTGGGGTACACCAGTTTCCTGCACAAAAGGTCGTGATAACACATTGCCAACTCGAACACGGAATGTGCGATTCAGCAGATAACTCTCAATCACATTTAACATATTACCACGTATACCGAAGTGGGAGAGGTCTCTCAGTATGCCAAACCGCCATGTGGTGTCGTAGGCCTTTTCTATGTCTAAAAATACAGACAAGAAGAACTGTTTGTGTACAAAAGCTTCGCGTATCTGCGCCTCAATGCGTATCAAGTGGTCAGTGGTGGATCGACGCTCGCGAAAACCACACTGGTATGGATCAAGCAGTCTGTTTGATTCTAGGAAATGTAATAGGCGACGGTTTATCATTTTTTCGAAGACTTTGCAGAGACAGCTTGTTAGCGCTATGGGCCGATAACTCGATACAGAGGATGGATTCTTCCCCTGCTTCAGGATAGGGATGACTATGGCCTCTTTCCAGGCAGAGGGGATCTCGCCGGAGGTCCATATAGAGTTATACAGACAGACAAGGGTTTTCTTCGTTTCAGAGGGTAGGTTCTTCAACATTTCGTATAATATGCGGTCAGAGCCTGGGGCAGATTGGTTGCAACAGGCGAGTGATGAATGAAGCTCTGCTAAAGAGAAAGGTAAATTATATGGCTCGTTCCCGGTGCTCTTTCGGTCTAGTTTTTGTTTTTCTATTGCTGCTTTGTATTTTGTGAATTCCGGAGAATAGTGCGATGAACTCGACACATGTTCAAAATGTGCACCCAGGTGGTTCGCTTGGTCTTCCAAGCTGTCGCCCTGTGTGTTTACCAAAGGGAGTGAATATGTTTGTCGTCCTCTCACCTTGTTAACCCTGTTCCATACTTTGGCCTCATCTGTATACGAGTGTATACCTGATAAAAACCTCTGCCAACTCTCTCTTCTGGCCTGTCGGCGCGTTCTCCTGCCTTGTGACTTAATCTTCTTAAAGTTGATAAGATTCTCCGCAGTAGGTGAATCACGTAGCAACCCCCACGCTTTGTTCTGTTTCCTACGAGCGTTCCTACATTCGTCGTTCCACCATGGGACACGGCGTTTGCATGCCACACCACTTATTTCGGATATGCATTTAGAAGCGGCATCAATTATGAAGGCAGTGAAATACTCTACAGCAGCGTCAATTCCTAACGAAGACATGTCAGCCCAGGAGATATTGCTAGTAAGAGTTCGAAATTTCTCCCAATCTGCTGTATCAACCTTCCATCGAGGGGCTTGTGGTGGAGACTTATTTTCTGTGGTTGTTCTCAGTAATATGGGGAAGTGATCGCTCCCGTAAGGATTTTTGGTAACTTCCCATTCAAGTTCAGGAAATAGACACGGGGAAGCAATGCTAAGGTCAATAGAAGAAAAGGTTCCGTTTGCAATACAGTAAAATGTAGGTTCCTTCTTATTCAGGAGGCACGCACCAGACGAGAAAAGAAATTCTTCAACAAGACGACCTCGCGCATCGATACGAGAGTCGCCCCACAGACTACTGTGCGCATTGAAATCGCCAAGAAGAAGATAAGGTTCTGGCAATTCGTCTATAAGGGACTGAAATTCATGTTTGTGTAAGTGGTAATGTGGGGGAATGTAGAGCGAGCAAATGGTGATGAGTTTGTTCAGAAGAACAAGTCGAACTGCCACTGCTTCGAGGGGCGTTAGTAGCTGCAAATGTTGACATGCTATGCTTTTGTGAATTATAATGGCAACACCGCCTGATGATGCGATAGCATCGTCACGGTCTTTACGAAACGTAACATAGTGTCGGAGAAAGTTTGTATGTGTTGATTTTAAGTGCGTTTCCTGTACACACAGCACTTTTGGATTGTGTTTATAAAGAAGTTCTTGGATATCGTCGAGGTTCGTAAGAAGGCCTCTGACGTTCCATTGTATAATTTGTGTATCCATAATGAAATTAAATTGGTGCTGTGTGTACTAAAAACGGAAGTATTGCCTTAGATTACAGAGCCCTTTCCAGGCCCTGTAACGCGGGATTTGTCTTTTCTGAAGCGGTCGAGGGAACCTCGCCGCTCCTTAGGCGCTTGGTGCGCCGTCGGGGTGGGTGTGGTGTCCATTGCCTCTTGTGAAGCGCCGGACACGCGCTCTTGCGAGCGAGAAGTTTCACGAGAAAGTCTCGCCGCGAAGGACGAGACATTTGCGCCCACCAGCCCGGATGTCGATGGGGCTGCCTTTGGGCCTGAGCTGCGCCGGCTGTTGCCAGCACCAGCAGGGGCCGGTGAGGGTGAGGCAGCCTTGGCTGCACCCACCGTGGGAGCTGCTGGCGGGCCTGCGGGTTCGCTACGCGAAGCGCAGGCTGCCGCCGAGGACTGTTGTGGTGCCGGCAACCCTAGGGTAACCGGGCCTGTTCGCTGGTTGGGTGGAGTAGACTTCGCTACTTCCACCCTGGGGGCAGGAGCCACAAGCGACGGCTCGCTGCGCGCGGGCTGGGCAGGTGGCAGTAGCTGCTGCGAAGCTGCCCCTCGACGCGCCGCATCAGCATAAGTGGTAGTGTGGAATGGTGAGCACCTTTTGCGTGCTTCCCTGAACGATATGTTTTCGCGGACTTTCAGTGTTAGAATTTCTTTTTCCTTTTTCCAGCTTGGACAGGACCGGGAGTATGCTGGATGGTCACCATCGCAATTAACGCAGTGAGGTGTGGCCTCACAATTGTCTGAGGCATGACCTTGTATTCCACACTTAGCACAGGTGAGTCGACCACGGCAGCTCTGCGAGCCATGGCCGAATCTTTGGCATTGGTAGCACCGCCTAGGATTTGGGATGTATGGTCTTACGGATGTCTTTGTGTAGCCTGTTTCAATGCTTTGTGGCAAAATGCTCAATTCAAAGGTAAGTATCAGGTGTTTCGTGCGAATTTCTTTATTGTCGCGTCTCATAACAATGCGCTGCACATTCGTGACATTTTGTTCCTTCCATCCTTCCAACAATTCGGTTTCAGATAGGTCGATGAGGTCTGCTTCAGATACTACCCCCCGTACTGTATTCATGGATCGATGCGGTGAAACGGAAACTGGGACATCACCAAAAGTAACAAGCTTGCCGAGTCTGTTGTATTGCTCCTTATCCCGTAGCTCAAGCAGAAGATCCCCGCTTGGCATTTTGGTGACTTTGTAGCCAGGGCCTAGCGTGTTGGTCAAGCTTTTTGCAACTACAAATGGGGATATGGTTCTTGCTAGTTTTTCGGTTCTTTCACAATGTACTACTTGGAATCTGGGGAAAATGTCTTTTGGTCTGGTGAACAAGTTGAGAATCTCATCGGTGCGTCCCCTCTTCTGAGGGAGACGATCAAGAAGTCGGGGAAAAGCGGGTGTTCCCATAGCAGTCTGGTGTATTTCGGCAGCAATGGCAGCCACCCACCACGGAGTCCAACAAGGGGACGCTGCAGCACTTAACGTGTAAGGCTGCAGGCGCCAGCCGTACATTGCCGCTATAACCTTATATATAAACCCAAGGGAGGGCACGTACACAAGGTTAACCCAAGCCGCCTATGGAAATTGAGGAAGTAACAGAAGAGAAGAGATGACAGGACAGTGAAGACAGAAAAATAGAGTAGAGGAAGATCGGAGAGGGGGACAGGAAAAGGCGACCACCGATTTCCCCCGGGTGGGTCAGTCCGGGGGTGCCGTCTACGTGAAGCGGAGGCCAAAGAGGCGTGTTGCCTCCGCCGAGGGGCCATAAAGGTCCGAACACCCGGCATCGGCTCAACCCCCAGGATCCTCTTTTCCCCGGACACGGCTAAGCCGCGCACGGCTACACGCGGGAGGGGCCAACCCCCATGTGCTCGGGTCCGTGGTGTCGCAACACACCAAACGCCTGCTTGCGCAGACGCCCCTGCGGGAGCAACACGTTAAGTCGCTCAGTGTACAACGAAAAATGAATAATATCGTTTTCCAACATCGTTTAACGAATACCTGCTACGTGTCGTGTGGCATCTCGATCACATGATTATATATTTCTATGGCGAAGACGTTGACGCCGTGGCGGCTCCGCTTAGCAGATGCACTGTTAGAAGTGCAGCTGTTCCCACACGTAGCAGTCAATGTCTCTAGCAAGATTATATTCTGCCGTTGCCAGGCATGCAAAAAGGCATCACGCAATGGTTAACTGGCTACGAAGAAAAGCAACACGTTAAGTCACTCGGTGTACAACCAACAATGAATAATATCGTTTTCGAACATCGTTTAACAAAATCCTGCTATGTGTCGTGTGGCATCTCGATCACATGATGATATATTTCTATGGCGAAGACGTTGACGCCGTGGCGGCTCCGCTTAGCAGATGCACTGTTAGAAGTGCAGCTGTTCCCACACGTAGCAGTCAATGTCTCTAGCAAGATTATATTCTGCCGTTGCCAGGCATGCAAAAAGGCATCACGAAATGGTTAATTGGCTTCCATGAAAAGCAACACGTTAAGTCGCTCAGTGTACAACCAACAATGAATAATATCGTTTTCGAACATCGTTTAACAAAATCCTGCTATGTGTCGTGTGGCATCTCGATCACATGATGATATATTTCTATGGC
>NC_051158.1:151557658-151575454 GCF_013339745.2 Dermacentor silvarum | reverse complement strand
ATGACTACTAGTAAGAGTGCGAAATTTCTCCCAATCGGCTGTACCAACCTTCCATCGAGGGGCTTGTGGTGAAGACTCATTTACTTTGGTTGTTGTAAGTAGTATTGGGAAATGATCGCTCCCGTAAGGATTTTTGATAACTTCCCATTTAAGTTCAGAAAATAGAGACGGGGAAGCTATGCTAAGGTCAATAGAAGAAAAGGTTCTGTTTGCGATACAGTAAAACGTAGGTTCCTTCTTATTCAGGAGACACGCGCCAGAGGAGAAAAGAAATTGTTCAACAAGACGACCTCGCGCATCGATACGAGAGTCGCCCCACAGACTACTGTGCGCATTGAGATCGCCAAGGACAAGATAAGGTTCTGGCAATTCGTCTATAAAGGACTGAAATTCATGTTTGTGTAAGTGGTAATGTGGGGGTATGTAAAGCGAGCAAATGGTTATGAGTTTGTTTAGAAGAACAAGTCGAACTGCCACTGCTTCAAGGGGCGTTTGTAGCTGCAAACGTTGACATGCTATGTTTTTGTGAATCACAATGGCAACGCCTCCTGATGATGCGAGAGCATCATCGCGATCTTTACGAAACGTAACATACTGTCGGAGAAAGTTCGTATGTTTTGATTTTAAGTGCGTTTCCTGTACACACAGCACTTTCGGATTGTGTTGGTAAAGAAGTTCTTGGATATCGTCGAGGTTCCTAAGAAGGCCTCTTACGTTCCACTGCATAATTTTCGTGTCCATAATGAAGTTAAATTGGTGCTGTGTGTACGAAACGAAACGTGTTTTAGCCTACAGAGCCGTTTGCGGCCCTGTAATTTTGGTTTTGTCTTTTCTAGAGCGGTCCAAAGAATTTGGCCGCTCTTTAGGTGCTGGCTGCACCACTTTGCTTGGAGTAGTGTCCATAGCCTCTTGCGAAGCGCTGGACACTCGCTCTAACGAGCGATGTGCACGTCGTGTAGCCTTCGCCTCGAGGGACGAAGGCTGTGGCCTCACCAGCCCGGAGGCCGATGGGTCCTCCTTAGCCTCTGAGCTGCGATGGCTGCTGCCAGCGCTAGTGGAGGCCTCGGGTGTGACCGATTTCGAGAGGGGCAGGGCAGCCTTAGCTGCTCCCACCATGGGGGCGGGTGGCAGTCCCCTCAGTACGCTGCGCGTGCCTTGGGCGACCGCCGGGGTCCGTCGTGATGCTGCCCCCTGTTGCACCACTTCGGCAAAAGAAGTTTTCATTGAAAATGAAGGTGAAAGACGCTGTCGTGCTTCCCTGAAACTGATGTTCTCTTTGACTTTGATAGTGATTATCTCTTTTTCTTTCTTCCAGGCTGCGCAAGATCTGGAATATGCGGGGTGGTTGCCATCGCAGTTCGCGCAATGGGCCTCAGCAGTACATTCATCAGCAGAGTGATCTTTTGTAGCGCATTTCGCACAAGTTAGTTGTCCTCGGCAGCTTTGAGAGGCATGGCCAAACCTCTGACATTTGTAGCAGCGTCGTGGATTTGGAATGTAAGGTCTTACACGCAGTTTGAGGTAGCCTGTTTCTATTGCATCCGGGAGTGTGCTAGAGCCAAATGTAAGTACTATGTGTTTGGTTGGTAATTCTTTGTTGTCGCGCCTGATTTTTATGCGTTGTACATTTATAACGTTTTCTTCTTTCCATCCATTCAGGAGTTCTTCGTCAGTCAAATCCATGAGGTCGTTGTCTGAAACCACACCCTTGACGGTGTTCATTGTTCGGTGTGCGCTGACAGATATGGTTTTATCACCAAATGCCACCAGGTTTGTGAGTTTCTCGTACTGCATTTTGCTTTTTACTTCAATCAGAAGGTCACCACTAGCCATCTTGGTGGCTTTGTAGCCACTTCCAATGACCTCAGTGAGACATTTTGACACTAAGAAGGGTGAGATGTTTATCGCTTTTTTGTCAGTGTTTTCACAATGAATCACGTGGAAACGTGGGAAAGTTTCAGTGGTCTTTGCGAAGAAGTTCAGGGATTCATCGGTGCGCCCTCTTTTAAAAAGAGGGCGATCAGGGAGTTTGGGGTATGAGGATGCCATACAGATTAAAATGATTTCGGCAGCGGTGCCAGCCGCCCACCGTGGAGCCCAACAAGGGGACGCGACAGGGTTGTTATGAACAAGACCTGCCAACGCCAGCTGTACACAACCACTATAACCAAATATGATATAACCAAGGTTGGCTATCTCACACAAGGTTAACCCTAGCTGCCTGGAAAATCAGAAGTTCAGAAGTGAGAAGGAGACAGGAAAGATTCAAAGTGAGAGAAAAGACGAAGGATTGAAGAGGAGGACAGGAAAAGGCAACTACCGATTTCCCCCGGGTGGGTCAGTCCGGGGGTGCCGTCTACGTGAAGCAGAGGCCAAAGAGGTGTGTTGCCTCCGCCGAGGGGCCGTAAAGGTCCAAACACCCGGCATCGGCTCAACCCCCAGGATCCCCTTTTCCCCGGACACGGCTAAGCCGCGCACGGTTAGACGCGGGAGGGTCCAACCCTCGTGTGCTCGGGTACGTGGTGGCGCAGCTCACCAAACGCCTGCTTGCGCAGACGCCCCTGCGGGGCAATGGTTAACTGGCTACGAAGAAAAGCAACACGTTAAGTCACTCGGTGTACAACCAACAATGAATAATATCGTTTTCGAACATCGTTTAACAAAATCCTGCTATGTGTCGTGTGGCATCTCGATCACATGATGATATATTTCTATGGCGAAGACGTTGACGCCGTGGCGGCTCCGCTTAGCAGATGCACTGTTAGAAGTGCAGCTGTTCCCACACGTAGCAGTCAATGTCTCTAGCAAGATTATATTCTGCCACTGCCAGGCACGCAAAAACGCATCACGCAATGGTTGATGATGTGTGGTGTTTTATGGCGCAAGGGCCAGTTATGGCCAAAGAGCGCCATGCCAGTGTTTGTGAGTGTGCAGTGGAGCGATGAATTCTGAGAAGTAGATTAAGTGTGGCTGTAAAGGGGCCTAAAAATAATCGCTGTAAAATGCGTAAAATATACATGCACTAAAATCATGGCAATGACTAATGAGGTGTACTATGAAATGAAGAATGCACTGACAAAGAATGACACGATATTTAAAATATTTAAGATGTAGTAGTTGGAAAGAAGCACTACTGCCTAAACAGAGCCCTTGAATCACAAGGGCCTGGAGGCATGTGCTTATACAAAACTACCATCACAGCGGCATCCTCTGGAGAGAGGATGCACTATGAATTTGTTGGGCTTACAACATGCAGTACCACGTCATTTAAGAAAGCGAGGACTGCTTTAGTGCTAAACAGTGGTTCCTCACCAAGAAACATACTGGGATGCAGAGGGACATGATAGCGGTAAGCTAAAGGGAAATGTTTTTTTCTATCTGCTTCGGCATCCCGACACTCCAGGAGAACGTGGAGGACGGTTAGCCTCTTACCACATCTACCACAGGTTGGTGGTTCATCCCCGGTTAACAAAAAACTATGGGTGCCAAATGTATGACCTATTCTGAGACGACAGAATAGGACATCAGTTCGTCGTGTTTTCGTTACGGGGGGCCAGAAACCTAACTGTGGCTTAATCAAGTGAAGCTTATTATTTGTTTGTGCATCCCACAGACGTTGCCAATGGCTTCGCAATTTCTTACGGAAGAAATGTTTCAAATCTGTTGCAGAAACAGCAGCTGTAGGATTAGTAGCGTGCGATGTTATTGACGTAGCCATTCGGTCAGCTAGCACATTACCCTCAATGCTTCTATGGCCAGGCACCCAGCATATAATGATATGCTGGTTAGATACATATGCTCTACACAGTACGGAATAGAGCTCAATGAGTGTGGGATTTTTCTGTTTACAGGGTGACTTTAAAGCGTTTACGACACTTAGAGAGTCTGAAAATATGATTGATTTTTGAAGTTTAGATTTCCTTATATGCCTCACAGCTGACAATAAAGCATAGGCCTCAGCCGTAAAGATACTTGATTCCGGGTGGAGTACACCGGATTCCGAGAAGGATGGGCCGACGGCTGCATACGACACCCCGTCACGTGACTTAGAAGCGTCTGTATAAAACTCTGTGCATGTGTACTTGGACTGGAGTTCAAGGAAATGCATTTTGATATGTGCCTCTGGTGCGTTCTTAGTGACCTCCACAAATGATGTGTCACACTCTATGAGCTGCCACTGCCACGGCGGTAACAGTTTCGCTGGAGCCATAAGACAGTGTTCAAGCAACGGAACACCCATTTCCTCACTAAGATTCCGCACACGCAAAGAGAACGGTTTTCTCGATGCCGGTCGATTTTGAAAGAGTGTGGCAGTGGTCATGTCGTTAATGGTTGAATAAGAGGGATGTTCAATGTTCGCGTGTACTCTAAGAAAATATGTAAAACTATTGTATGAACGCTGCAGATGAAGTGACCACTGATTCGACTCTACGTAGAGGCTGTGGATCGGACTTGTTCGGAAAGCACCGGTCGCGAGGCGGATGCCCAGATGGTGAACGGGGTCTAGAATTTTTAATGCACTTGGCGTTGCGGAATTATAAATTATAGCCCCGTAATCAAGGCGTGATCGGACAAGACTGTTGTACAAGTTCAGTAGGCATTTTCGGTCACTACCCCATGTTGCGCGCGACAAAATTTTTAAAAGGTTCATCGTCTTCAGACACCTTGCCTTCAAATATTTAAGGTGGGGGATAAAGGTGAGCTTTGAGTCTAGAATTATTCCCAGGAATTTATGTTCACTGCTCACGGATAGTTCCTCTTGATTAATCGTGAGATTTGGCACTGGTGTCATGCCTCTTTTGTTTGAGAAAAGTATGCACGTACTTTTCTTTGCATTTATTTTAAATCCATTTAAATCAGCCCATTTAGACAGTTTGTTTAATCCAAGCTGTACCTGCCGTTCGCAGATAGCAATGTTGCATGATTTGAAACCTATCTGTACATCATCGACATACACAGAATAAAACATGCTGCGTGGAATAACTGTATACAGGGAGTTCATTTTTACAATAAAGAGCGTGCAACTAAGCACACCCCCTTGTGGCACGCCAGCCTCCTGGGTGAATGTTCTAGATAAAACATTGCCCACTCTTACGCGAAACGTCCGGTTAGACAAGTAGCTTTCGACTGTGTTTAACATATTTCCACGGACCCCCATCGCGGAAAGATCTCGCAGAATCCCGAAGCGCCATGTCGTGTCGTACGCTTTCTCTAGATCTAGAAAGACCGAAAGTAAAAACTGTTTATGTATAAACGCATCTCTGATGTTTGCCTCGATGCGAACAAGGTGGTCTATTGTTGACCTACCTTCTCGGAAGCCACACTGGAAGGGGTCTAGTATTTTGTCATTTTCTAGGAAACAGATTAGGCGCCGGTTTATCATTTTTTCATACAACTTGCACAGGCAGCTTGTTAGCGCTATTGGCCTGTAGCTGCTAGCTAAAGACGGGTCCTTGCCTTGTTTAAGAATCGGGATGACTATAGCTTCTTTCCACAAGGAAGGAATATATCCAGCCGCCCACATGGCATTAAAGAGAGAGAGGAGTGTTGTCAGTGTTTCGGGGTGTAAGTACCTAATCATTTCGTAGATGATACGGTCGCCACCTGGCGCTGAGTTGTTGCAACAAGCGAGAGATGCTTTAAGTTCGGCTAAGCTGAATGGTCGGTTGTAAGCCTCATTTGATGAACCTTTGCGATTAAGGGGCTGCCGTTCTTCGCGTTCTTTGAACTTCAGGAAAGATTGTGTATAGTGCGATTCACTCGATACATATTCGAAGTGTTTGCCTAGAGTATCCGCCTGGTCTTCCAGGCTATCACCTTGGCTATTTACTAAGGGTAGGGGATGTGACTCCCGACCTATTAATTTATTCACCCTATTCCAGACTTTCGTTTCATCTGTATACGAGTTTATGCTGGAGATGTACTTTTCCCAGCTCTCTCTTTTAGCACGTCTGCGCGTTCTCCTGCCCTGCGATTTTGCTTGTTTAAAATTAATCAAGTTTTCGGCTGTTGGGGAGTTGCGAAACAATCCCCAAGCCTTGTTTTGCTTTTTACGTGCTTTTTGGCATTCCTCGTTCCACCAAGGCAGGCGACGCTTATTAGCTAGTCCGTTAGTTTGTTGTATGCACCTTTCTGCAGCGTCAGTGATAAAACGTGTTATATACGCCACAGCATCGTCTATGTTAAGAGACGCAATGTCATCCCGGCCTAAATATGTTATTTCATTAAAAAGTTGCCAGTTAGCAGAGTTAACCTTCCATCGGGGAACATGTGGCGAGCAACCATCTTGTTTTGTTAAGCTTAGTATAATTGGAAAGTGGTCGCTCCCAAAGGGGTTCTTCAGAACCGACCACTGCAGGTACGGAATTAGTGTACTCGACACGATACTCAAATCTATGGAGGAGTATGAATTATGCGCCACGCTGTAGTACGTTGGCTCTTTCTTATTAAGTAAACATGCTCCCGAGGAAAAAAAGAAGTTTTCAATTAGGCGACCTCTTCCATCACAACGCGTGTCTCCCCACAAGGTGCTATGAGCATTGAAATCTCCGAGAACTATGTATGGCTCCGGAAGCTCATTTATGTAGTTTTGAAATTCCGTTTTATTAAGTGGATAGCTGGGAGGGATGTATATGGAACTAATAGTGATTAGCTTGTCAAACAACACCCCTCGGACAGCAACTGCCTCTAGGGGCGTACGAAGTTTTAATTCCCGGCAGGCAATACCTCTATCGACTACAATAGCCACACCACCGGAAGACACGACTGTGTCATCGCGGTCTTTACGAAAAATGGCGTATTGCCGGAGAAAGTTTGATTGTGTAGGTTTAAGGTGTGTCTCTTGAACACACAGCACCTTAGGATTAAACCTGTGTAGGATTTCTTTGACGTCATCGAGGTTGTGTAGGAGTCCTCTGACGTTCCATTGTATTATTTGTGTATTCATGTTGGAAGTGTTTTTTGTGCTGTGTGTTTAAAAAAGAGACTAATTTAACTTACAGAGCCCTTGTCGGGCCCTGTGATGCGGGCTTTTTCTTTTTTGGAGCGATCGCGAGATTCTCGCGGCTCCTTTGGCGCTTGCGGCGCTGTCTGGCAAGTTGTTGTGTCCATCGCCTCTTGCGAGGCGCTGGACACGCGCTCTTGCGAGCGGTTGTTTTGACGGGAAGGCCTCGTTTCGAGGGACGAGGCCCTTGAGGCCACCAGCCCGGAGGTCGATGGCCCCTTCTTGTGAGTTGGCGGAGCAGCGCGAGCTGCAGCCGCCGGGGGGGCGGATGGCGTCACTGCCGGCTCACTGTGTGTGGGCCGGACAGCCGCCGGAAGCCGTTGCGACGCTGCCCCCTGACGCGCCACTTCGGCAAAAGTTTTCTTTGGCAGGTAGGATACCCGCCTGCGTGCCTCCTTGAAAGTTAGATTTTCCTTTACTTTAATTGTTACAATTTCTTTTTCTTTTTTCCAGGATGGGCACGACCGCGAGTATGCGGCGTGCTCCCCATCACAGTTCACACAGTGGAGAGAGTTTTCGCATGATTCAGAGAGATGCTCAGTGGCACTGCATTTCGCACAAGTCTGACGGCCTCGGCAGTTCTGCGAACTGTGGCCGAATCTTTGGCATTTGAAGCATCGAAGAGGGTTTGGCACGTATGGCCTGACACGTAATTTAATGTATCCGGCTTCAATGGTCTCGGGTAGAACACTAGAACCAAAAGTGAGGATTATATGTTTTGTCTTTAGCTCCTTGCCATCGCGCCTCATCTTGATTCGTTTTACAGTCAAAACATTTTGCTCTTTGAATCCTTCCAAAAGTTCATCTTCGGTGAGCTCCAACAGGTCGTCATCAGAAATAACACCGCGGGTGGTGTTCATTGTGCGGTGCGGGGTCACAGTCACAGGAAAGTCTCCAAACGACACTAGATTCTGTAGTTTATCATGTTGTTTCTTATCGCGGAGTTCCAGGAGGAGGTCACCGCTGGCCATTCTCGTCGCCTTGTAACCTGGTCCTATAGTCTCTGTCAGAGTCTTGGCAACGATAAAGGGTGAGATCACTCTCACGGTCTTTTCAGTTTTCTCACTGTGTACCACGTGGTAGCGTGGAAAGTTTTCAACTTGTCGGCCAAAAAATTTAAAAACTTCTTCGGTGCGCCCCCTCTTTTGGGGGCGATCAGAAAGCGCGGGAAAAGAATTAGCCATAAAATATTCATGTTTCGGCAGAAACGCCAGCCACCCACCATGGAGTCCTACTAGGGGACGCTGCAGTGCCTGTAAACACAAGACCTGCAGACGCCAGCTGTACGTTACCACTATAACCAAATATGGAATATCCAAGGTTGGCTACCCACACAAGGTTAACCCTTGCCGCCCAGAAGATCAGAAGTAAAAGGAAGTGAGTAGGAGACAGGAAAGATTGAAAGTCAGAGAGAAAGACGAAGATTGAGGAGGAGGACAGGAAAGGGCGACTGCCGATTTCCCCCGGGTGGGTCAGTCCGGGGGTGCCGTCTATGTGAAGCAGAGGCCGAAGAGGTGTGTTGCCTCCGCCGGGGGGCCTTAAAGGTCCGAACACCCAGCATCGGCTCAACCCCCAGGATCCCCCTTTCCCCAGACACGGCTAAGCCACGCACGGCTATACGCGGGAGGGTCCAACCCTCGTGTGCTCGGGTACGTGGTGGCGCAACTCACCAAACGCCTGCTGACGCAGACGCCCCTGCGGGGAATCACGCAATGGTTAACTGGCTACGAAGAAAAGCAACACGTTAAGTCACTCGGTGTACAACCAACAATGAATAATATCGTTTTCGAACATCGTTTAACAAAATCCTGCTATGTGTCGTGTGGCATCTCGATCACATGATGATATATTTCTATGGCGAAGACGTTGACGCCGTGGCGGCTCCGCTTAGCAGATGCACTGTTAGAAGTGCAGCTGTTCCCACACGTAGCAGTCAATGTCTCTAGCAAGATTATATTCTGCCGTTGCCAGGCATGCAAAAAGGCATCACGAAATGGTTAACTGGCTTCCATGAAAAGCAACACGTTAAGTCGCTCAGTGTACAACCAAAAATGAATAATATCGTTATCGAACATCGTTTAACAAAATCCTGCTATGTGTCGTGTGGCATCTCGATCACATGATGATATATTTCTATGGCGAAGACGTTGACGCCGTGGCGGCTCCGCTTAGCAGATGCACTGTTAGAAGTGCAGCTGTTCCCACACGTAGCAGTCAATGTCTGTAGCAAGATTATATTCTGCCGTTGCCAGGCATGCAAAAAGGCATCACGAAATGGTTAACTGGCTTTCATGAAAAGCAACATGTTTAGTCGCAAAGTGTACAACCAAAAATGAAAAATATCGTTTTCCAACATCGTTTAACAAAAACCTGCTACGTGTCGTGTAGCAGCTCGATCACATGATGATATATTTCTATGGCGAAGACGTTGACGCCGTGGCGGCTCCGCTTAGCAGATGCACTGTTAGAAGAGCAGCTGTTCCCAAACGTAGCAGTCAATGTCTCCAGCAAGATTATATTCTGCCGTTGCCAGGCATGCAAAAAGGCATCACGAAATGGTTAACTGGCTTCCATGAAAAGCAACACGTTAAGTCACTCGGTGTACAACCAACAATAAATAATATCGTTTTCGAACATCGTTTAACAAATACCTGCTACGTGTCGTGTGGCATCTCGATCACATGATGATATATTTCTATGGCGAAGACGTTGACGCCGTGGCGGCTCCGCTTAGCAGATGCACTGTTAGAAGAGCAGCTGTTCCCACACGTAGCAGTCAATGTCTGTAGCAAGATTATATTCTGCCACTGCCAGGCACGCAAAAACGCATCACGCAATGGTTAACTGGCTACGAAGAAAAGCAACACGTTAAGTCACTCGGTGTACAACCAACAATGAATAATATCGTTTTCGAACATCGTTTAACAAAATCCTGCTACGTGTCGTGTGGCATCTCGATCACATGATGATATATTTCTATGGCGAAGACGTTGACGCCGTGGCGGCTCCGCTTAGCAGATGCACTGTTAGAAGTGCAGCTGTTCCCACACGTAGCAGTCAATGTCTGTAGCAAGATTATATTCTGCCACTGCCAGGCACGCAAAAACGCATCACGCAATGGTTAACTGGCTACGAAGAAAAGCAACACGTTAAGTCACTCAGGTGTACAACCAACAATGAATAATATCGTTTTCGAACATCGTTTAACAAAATCCTGCTATGTGTCGTGTGGCATCTCGATCACATGATGATATATTTCTATGGCGAAGACGTTGACGCCGTGGCGGCTCCGCTTAGCAGATGCACTGTTAGAAGTGCAGCTGTTCCCACACGTAGCAGTCAATGTCTGTAGCAAGATTATATTCTGCCGTTGCCAGGCATGCAAAAAGGCATCACGAAATGGTTAACTGGCTTCCATGAAAAGCAACACGTTAAGTCACTCAGGTGTACAACCAACAATGAATAATATCGTTTTCCAACATCGTTTACCAAAACCTGCTATGTGTCGTGTGGCAGCTTGATCACATGATAATATATTTCTATGGCGAAGACGTTGACGCCGTGGCGGCTCCGCTTAGCAGATGCACTGTTAGAAGTGCAGCTGTTCCCACACGTAGCAGTCAATGTCTGTAGCAAGATTATATTCTGCCGCTGCCAGGCACGCAAAAACGCATCACGCAATGGTTAACTGGCTACGAAGAAAAGCAACACGTTAAGTCACTCGGTGTACAACCAACAATGAATAATATCGTTTTCGAACATCGTTTAACAAAATCCTGCTATGTGTCGTGTGGCAGATCAATCACATGATGATATATTTCTATGGCGAAGACGTTGACGCCGTGGCGGCTCCGCTTAGCAGATGCACTGTTAGAAGTGCAGCTGTTCCCACACGTAGCAGTCAATGTCTCTAGCAAGATTATATTCTGCCGCTTGCCAGGCACGCAAAAACGCATCACGCAATGGTTAACTGGCTACGAAGAAAAGCAACACGTTAAGTCACTCGGTGTACAACCAACAATGAATAATATCGTTTTCCAACATCGTTTAACAAATACCTGCTATGTGTCGTGTGGCAGCTTGATCACATGATAATATATTTATTAAGCGAAGACGTTCACGCCGTGGCGGCTCCGCTTAGCAGATGCACTGTTAGAAGTGCAGCTGTTCCCACACGTAGCAGTCAATGTCTCTAGCAAGATTATATTCTGCCGTTGCCAGGCACGCAAAAACGCATCACGCAATGGTTAACTGGCTTCCATGAAAAGCAACACGTTAAGTCGCTCAGTGTACAACGAAAAATGAATAATATCGTTTTCCAACATCGTTTAACAAATACCTGCTACGTGTCGTGTGGCATCTCGATCACATGATGATATATTTCTATGGCGAAGACGTTGACGCCGTGGCGGCTCCGCTTAGCAGATGCACTGTTAGAATTGCAGCTGTTCCCACACGTAGCAGTCAATGTCTCTAGCAAGATTATATTCTGCCGTTGCCAGGCATGCAAAAAGGCATCACGAAATGGTTAACTGGCTTCCATGAAAAGCAACACGTTAAGTCGCTCAGTGTACAACGAAAAATGAATAATATCGTTTTCCAACATCGTTTAACAAATACCTGCTACGTGTCGTGTGGCATCTCGATCACATGATGATATATTTCTATGGCGAAGACGTTGACGCCGTGGCGGCTCCGCTTAGCAGATGCACTGTTAGAAGTGCAGCTGTTCCCACACGTAGCAGTCAATGTCTCTAGCAAGATTATATTCTGCCGTTGCCAGGCATGCAAAAAGGCATCACGAAATGGTTAACTGGCTTCCATGAAAAGCAACACGTTAAGTCGCTCAGTGTACAACGAAAAATGAATAATATCGTTTTCCAACATCGTTTAACAAATACCTGCTACGTGTCGTGTGGCATCTCGATCACATGATGATATATTTCTATGGCGAAGACGTTGACGCCGTGGCGGCTCCGCTTAGCAGATGCACTGTTAGAAGAGCAGCTGTTCCCACACGTAGCAGTCAATGTCTCTAGCAAGATTATATTCTGCCGTTGCCAGGCATGCAAAAAGGCATCACGAAATGGTTAACTGGCTTCCATGAAAAGCAACACGTTAAGTCGCTCAGTGTACAACGAAAAATGAATAATATCGTTTTCCAACATCGTTTAACGAATACCTGCTACGTGTCGTGTGGCATCTCGATCACATGATTATATATTTCTATGGCGAAGACGTTGACGCCGTGGCGGCTCCGCTTAGCAGATGCACTGTTAGAAGTGCAGCTGTTCCCACACGTAGCAGTCAATGTCTCTAGCAAGATTATATTCTGCCGTTGCCAGGCATGCAAAAAGGCATCACGCAATGGTTAACTGGCTACGAAGAAAAGCAACACGTTAAGTCACTCGGTGTACAACCAACAATGAATAATATCGTTTTCGAACATCGTTTAACAAAATCCTGCTATGTGTCGTGTGGCATCTCGATCACATGATGATATATTTCTATGGCGAAGACGTTGACGCCGTGGCGGCTCCGCTTAGCAGATGCACTGTTAGAAGTGCAGCTGTTCCCACACGTAGCAGTCAATGTCTCTAGCAAGATTATATTCTGCCGTTGCCAGGCATGCAAAAAGGCATCACGAAATGGTTAATTGGCTTCCATGAAAAGCAACACGTTAAGTCGCTCAGTGTACAACCAACAATGAATAATATCGTTTTCGAACATCGTTTAACAAAATCCTGCTATGTGTCGTGTGGCATCTCGATCACATGATGATATATTTCTATGGCGAAGACGTTGACGCCGTGGCGGCTCCGCTTAGCAGATGCACTGTTAGAAGTGCAGCTGTTCCCACACGTAGCAGTCAATGTCTCTAGCAAGATTATATTCTGCCGCTGCCAGGCACGCAAAAACGCATCACGCAATGGTTAACTGGCTACGAAGAAAAGCAACACGTTAAGTCACTCGGTGTACAACCAACAATGAATAATATCGTTTTCGAACATCGTTTAACAAAATCCTGCTATGTGTCGTGTGGCATCTCGATCACATGATGATATATTTCTATGGCGAAGACGTTGACGCCGTGGCGGCTCCGCTTAGCAGATGCACTGTTAGAAGTGCAGCTGTTCCCACACGTAGCAGTCAATGTCTCTAGCAAGATTATATTCTGCCGCTGCCAGGCACGCAAAAACGCATCACGCAATGGTTAACTGGCTACGAAGAAAAGCAACACGTTAAGTCACTCGGTGTACAACCAACAATGAATAATATCGTTTTCGAACATCGTTTAACAAAATCCTGCTATGTGTCGTGTGGCATCTCGATCACATGATGATATATTTCTATGGCGAAGACGTTGACGCCGTGGCGGCTCCGCTTAGCAGATGCACTGTTAGAAGTGCAGCTGTTCCCACACGTAGCAGTCAATGTCTCTAGCAAGATTATATTCTGCCGCTGCCAGGCACGCAAAAACGCATCACGCAATGGTTAACTGGCTACGAAGAAAAGCAACACGTTAAGTCACTCGGTGTACAACCAACAATGAATAATATCGTTTTCGAACATCAGTTTAACAAAATCCTGCTATGTGTCGTGTGGCATCTCGATCACATGATGATATATTTCTATGGCGAAGACGTTGACGCCGTGGCGGCTCCGCTTAGCAGATGCACTGTTAGAAGTGCAGCTGTTCCCACACGTAGCAGTCAATGTCTGTAGCAAGATTATATTCTGCCACTGCCAGGCACGCAAAATCGCATCACGCAATGGTTAACTGGCTACGAAGAAAAGCAACACGTTAAGTCACTCGGTGTACTACCAACAATGAATAATATCGTTTTCCAACATCGTTTAACGAATACCTGCTACGTGTCGTGTGGCATCTCGATCACATGATTATATATTTCTATGGCGAAGACGTTGACGCCGTGGCGGCTCCGCTTAGCAGATGCACTGTTAGAAGTGCAGCTGTTCCCACACGTAGCAGTCAATGTCTCTAGCAAGATTATATTCTGCCGTTGCCAGGCACTGCAAAAACGCATCACGCAATGGTTAACTGGCTACGAAGAAAAGCAACACGTTAAGTCACTCGGTGTACAACCAACAATGAATAATATCGTTTTCGAACATCGTTTAACAAAATCCTGCTATGTGTCGTGTGGCATCTCGATCACATGATGATATATTTCTATGGCGAAGACGTTGACGCCGTGGCGGCTCCGCTTAGCAGATGCACTGTTAGAAGTGCAGCTGTTCCCACACGTAGCAGTCAATGTCTCTAGCAAGATTATATTCTGCCGCTGCCAGGCACGCAAAAACGCATCACGCAATGGTTAACTGGCTACGAAGAAAAGCAACACGTTAAGTCACTCGGTGTACAACCAACAATGAATAATATCGTTTTCGAACATCGTTTAACAAAATCCTGCTATGTGTCGTGTGGCATCTCGATCACATGATGATATATTTCTATGGCGAAGACGTTGACGCCGTGGCGGCTCCGCTTAGCAGATGCACTGTTAGAAGTGCAGCTGTTCCCACACGTAGCAGTCAATGTCTCTAGCAAGATTATATTCTGCCGTTGCCAGGCATGCAAAAAGGCATCACGAAATGGTTAACTGGCTTCCATGAAAAGCAACACGTTAAGTCGCTCAGTGTACAACCAAAAATGAATAATATCGTTATCGAACATCGTTTAACAAAATCCTGCTATGTGTCGTGTGGCATCTCGATCACATGATGATATATTTCTATGGCGAAGACGTTGACGCCGTGGCGGCTCCGCTTAGCAGATGCACTGTTAGAAGTGCAGCTGTTCCCACACGTAGCAGTCAATGTCTGTAGCAAGATTATATTCTGCCGTTGCCAGGCATGCAAAAAGGCATCACGAAATGGTTAACTGGCTTCATGAAAAGCAACACGTTTAAGTCGCAAAGTGTACAACCAAAAATGAATAATATCGTTTTCCAACATCGTTTAACAAAAACCTGCTACGTGTCGTGTGGCAGCTCGATCACATGATGATATATTTCTATGGCGAAGACGTTGACGCCGTGGCGGCTCCGCTTAGCAGATGCACTGTTAGAAGAGCAGCTGTTCCCAAACGTAGCAGTCAATGTCTGTAGCAAGATTATATTCTGCCACTGCCAGGCACGCAAAAACGCATCACGCAATGGTTAACTGGCTACGAAGAAAAGCAACACGTTAAGTCACTCGGTGTACAACCAACAATGAATAATATCGTTTTCGAACATCGTTTAACAAAATCCTGCTACGTGTCGTGTGGCATCTCGATCACATGATGATATATTTCTATGGCGAAGACGTTGACGCCGTGGCGGCTCCGCTTAGCAGATGCACTGTTAGAAGTGCAGCTGTTCCCACACGTAGCAGTCAATGTCTGTAGCAAGATTATATTCTGCCACTGCCAGGCACGCAAAAACGCATCACGCAATGGTTAACTGGCTACGAAGAAAAGCAACACGTTAAGTCACTCAGTGTACAACCAACAATGAATAATATCGTTTTCGAACATCGTTTAACAAAATCCTGCTATGTGTCGTGTGGCATCTCGATCACATGATGATATATTTCTATGGCGAAGACGTTGACGCCGTGGCGGCTCCGCTTAGCAGATGCACTGTTAGAAGTGCAGCTGTTCCCACACGTAGCAGTCAATGTCTGTAGCAAGATTATATTCTGCCGTTGCCAGGCATGCAAAAAGGCATCACGAAATGGTTAACTGGCTTCCATGAAAAGCAACATGTTAGTCGCAAAGTTTACAACCAAAAATGAATAATATCGTTTTCCAACATCGTTTAACAAAAACCTGCTACGTGTCGTGTGGCAGCTCGATCACGTGATTATATATTTCTATGGCGAAGACGTTGACGCCGTGGCGGCTCCGCTTAGCAGATGCACTGTTAGAAGTGCAGCTGTTCCCACACGTAGCAGTCAATGTCTGTAGCAAGATTATATTCTGCCACTGCCAGGCACGCAAAAACGCATCACGCAATGGTTAACTGGCTACGAAGAAAAGCAACACGTTAAGTCACTCGGTGTACAACCAACAATGAATAATATCGTTTTCGAACATCGTTTAACAAAATCCTGCTATGTGTCGTGTGGCATATCGATCACATGATGATATATTTCTATGGCGAAGACGTTGACGCCGTGGCGGCTCCGCTTAGCAGATGCACTGTTAGAAGAGCAGCTGTTCCCACACGTAGCAGTCAATGTCTCTAGCAAGATTATATTCTGCCGTTGCCAGGCATGCAAAAAGGCATCACGAAATGGTTAACTGGCTTCCATGAAAAGCAACACGTTAAGTCGCTCAGTGTACAACGAAAAATGAATAATATCGTTTTCCAACATCGTTTAACAAATACCTGCTACGTGTCGTCTGGCATCTCGATCACATGATGATATATTTCTATGGCGAAGACGTTGACGCCGTGGCGGCTCCGCTTAGCAGATGCACTGTTAGAAGTGCAGCTGTTCCCACACGTAGCAGTCAATGTCTCCAGCAAGATTATATTCTGCCGTTGCCAGGCATGCAAAAAGGCATCACGAAATGGTTAACTGGCTTCCATGAAAAGCAACACGTTAAGTCGCTCAGTGTACAACGAAAAATGAATAATATCGTTTTCCAACATCGTTTAACAAATACCTGCTACGTGTCGTGTGGCATCTCGATCACATGATGATATATTTCTATGGCGAAGACGTTGACGCCGTGGCGGCTCCGATTAGCAGATGCACTGTTAGAAGTGCAGCTGTTCCCACACGTAGCAGTCAATGTCTCTAGCAAGATTATATTCTGCCGTTGCCAGGCATGCAAAAAGGCATCACGAAATGGTTAACTGGCTTCCATGAAAAGCAACACGTTAAGTCGCTCAGTGTACAACCAAAAATGAAAAATATCGTTTTCCAACATCGTTTAACAAAAACCTGCTACGTGTCGTGTAGGCAGCTCGATCACATGATGATATATTTCTATGGCGAAGACGTTGACGCCGTGGCGGCTCCGCTTAGCAGATGCACTGTTAGAAGAGCAGCTGTTCCCAACGTAGCAGTCAATGTCTCCTAGCAAGATTATATTCTGCCGTTGCCAGGCATGCAAAAAGGCATCACGAAATGGTTAACTGGCTTCCATGAAAAGCAACACGTTAAGTCACTCGGTGTACAACCAACAATGAATAATATCGTTTTCGAACATCGTTTAACAAATACCTGCTACGTGTCGTGTGGCATCTCGATCACATGATGATATATTTCTATGGCGAAGACGTTGACGCCGTGGCGGCTCCGCTTAGCAGATGCACTGTTAGAAGTGCAGCTGTTCCCACACGTAGCAGTCAATGTCTGTAGCAAGATTATATTCTGCCGCTGCCAGGCACGCAAAAACGCATCACGCAATGGTTAACTGGCTACGAAGAAAAGCAACACGTTAAGTCACTCGGTGTACAACCAACAATGAATAATATCGTTTTCGAACATCGTTTAACAAAAACCTGCTACTAGTCGTGTGGCAGCTTGATCACATGATAATATATTTATTAGGCGAAGACGTTGACGCCGTGGCGGCTCCGCTTAGCAGATGCACTGTTAGAAGTGCAGCTGTTCCCACACGTAGCAGTCAATGTCTGTAGCAAGATTATATTCTGCCACTGCCAGGCACGCAAAAACGCATCACGCAATGGTTAACTGGCTACGAAGAAAAGCAACACGTTAAGTCACTCAGTGTACAACCAACAATGATAATATCGTTTTCGAACATCGTT